>NW_004798138.1:93741-111241 GCF_000002075.1 Aplysia californica | reverse complement strand
CAAGTTTAATTTCCCGAACGTTCGGAGAAATAGAGCTGGCCTTTTTTTTTTGTTGGTTTTTATTTCTGTCAGTTGGTTTCTAAATGCAGAAAAATCATTATAAAAGTTCACCTTTGAACTTCTGTCAAAAACACAAAGAGAGGGTGACAAAATTTAAAAGAATAATATGGTAGGCCTTTATTTATTTATATATTTTTTTGAAGAACAGCATGCTTGATATTCAGTACCAGCTGGTAGAAACGGGTGTAACTGTTGTTTAAAAAGGATTCATCTACCATGGGATAGAAAAAGCTGTTAAAATTTGTCTCTTCCAAAGTTTTTATTTTCATCTAGTCAAAGTTTTTAATGTTTCAAACT
The DNA here is from genome assembly GCF_000002075.1 of Aplysia californica. Taxonomy (NCBI): domain Eukaryota; kingdom Metazoa; phylum Mollusca; class Gastropoda; order Aplysiida; family Aplysiidae; genus Aplysia; species Aplysia californica. The sequence continues at coordinate 110,884 of NW_004798138.1, read as the reverse complement.
CCTAAATGATAAAAAATTATCTGTATCATTTTGTTGCTGTACAATAGGGATGATAGGCATTGCAATGAAGTGTAGATCTATATATCTTTCATCTTTATGCCTCAAAAGTGATAGTATGTTAAATTTGTCTCCAGGTGAAAAAAATAACTGTTTGTCGAGAATTGTCTTTCCTGCTCCTTATGCTTTTCTTCTGTTATTTACACTTTCTAATTATGCTTTCTCTTATCAGATTCTTTGTTTTTTGGTCTTTTTTTTGCCTTCCTTCATTTCAATTTTCAGAGGTTGATTATACTCTTTGTTTGGTTTTCCTCAGGAGACTGGCGATGGAGACGTAGAAACAATTCCAATCCCATCCGACTCCGCCATCCACCTCTGTAGGAAAGACAGAAATTGCAAATGGGTAAAAATATAGTATATAGATTTCTGGCCAAGTGACTAATTCAAAGTTTTGCATGTGATTATTGTTTCTTAAAATCAACTCAAATGTTTCCAAGCTTTTATCCTGATGCATCTTCCTCTGCAGGCATTATTTAAAATGTTGAATATGAAGTAGAGGGTGAAATTCACGTGTTCCCATGAGAAGTCGATCAAGCGTGGTTCAACCTGAGAGCACGATCCTGCAGTCCTGTAAAAAATATTTAACGCTCTATAGCGTAAAGCACGCACAAACAGAAAATTAAAGAAACCAGCAACGAGCACTATCCAAATATGTTATCAAAACAAGGTCCTGGCCGGTGCCCTAACTATTAAAAACACTGTGAAACAACCACTGTGCAATTCCAAGGTCCTCCTGTTTCATCCAAGCATGATAAGATGTTCAGTGCTGGTAATCTAAAAACAAACGTTTAGGACAAACTGAAGTGATGACGATGTTTGCAGCGAGTTTATTTGGTGGTTCATTGATATTTATATTTATAAGATTTCAAACCTGAAATGTGAGTCCGTAGAAACATCACCCACAGTAGGTAGTCTAAAATAAAAATTAATGCTGTCTCAGACTGTTCATGATGCTTTACACACTTCCATGCCCACATCATGTGTGCTTCAGGGCAGTCCAGCATAGTGCTCAAGTGAATAAAGTGATTGGTTCATTGTCTTGCCATTTTTTAAAGGTATTACCTCACCTCTGAAACCCTGATCTTGAGGGAGGTGAATGTGACATAAATAAGGTAATTGTTAGTATAGAGCCTTCGAATGGTTTGTGTGGTGAAACTGTTATTTGAATGTGCAGTTCCAATGCAGGATTTACGAAGCTGATTTTCCAGCGAACAAAAATTGATTTAGTTCTTGAAATCGGAGTGACATAAAGAGAATTGAAGTGAAACATTCAGGTCTTTACCAACCCAAAGATATTAAAATTATACAGCATCTCATTCACTTTGCCTTTGACCATCCTATGATAGTGTAATTGTGCATGCCCACTTTTTAGCCCCATGAGACGTCTTTGAAGTCAATTTATAGCTTATGATTTTGAATGCCTTAATTTTTTTGTTTTTTTTGTTTGTGTACCTAGCTCACTGACTGACTTTGTGTCATTAGTCAGTTTAAAGATATTGATTTATTATTTGATCAAATAGGTGCTGTTTTATTATTATTTTTAACTCTCAAACAATGGAAAGTACTCGAGAAGTTCTTCCTGACATGAGACAAAACAACTGAATGTTCAGTTATTGTCTCTGACCCCAAAAACCAAAGCCAAAATACAACAGGCCGATTGTTCCATTCTTATTTTCACTATTTTTCCTTTCTGTATGTCAGAAGTATAGAAGCCTTATGAAATTGTTTTGAATGTATTTAAATATTGTAACTTAAATAAGTAAACAGTCAAAGACCATGACTTCTTGTCGTGGTTGTCAGCATTTTTTTCCCCTCTCAAGAAAAATTTGTTTGATGTTTTCGGCCTTTTGTCATAGAATGGCAGCAGATGTCTGAATTGCTTGGATGAAAAGCTGCGCAAATAAATAGAAAGTAAAAGAGCCTTCAGTACATGAGGGCCATTGATAGTATTGAAGTTTTGTACATTTCTGATTTCAATTTGTCTCTTGTGACATAAATTCTTTAGAAAATGTCAAGTAAAGCTTTTTTTTTCATATGGTTATGGGTTGTTTGTTTAAAGATAATAGCAGTCACTTTGATACCAAAGTTGTTTTCAGAAGATGAATCTGCTATAACTGATTATAATATTATTTTCTATTTTTTTGCATCAAGTTTTCAATATCTCCTCTGAAGCCGGAGATCTGTTTTCATGTATGAATGTATTCTTTTTGCACATTTTTCCTAAAAATGATATGGAGTTTTTCTTTTACTTTGGGAAAACTCTTGTTTGCTTTGCAGGGTGTGCTAATCCATCTTTAAACAGTTCTCTTTAACTTACAAAGACAACAGTAGGCATACGTCTATAGGTTCTATTTTCATTTTTGTTCAGGGAAATGTTGAGACTCTTAGTTCCACCCTTTTTGTTATAAATGTACGAAAGAGCAGTTTTCAGATTGAAAAGAAAGGAAAAACTACAACTGTTTCACCTTTTATTTTGTGTCACGACGCGGCAGTATCAGGCGCTCATCAATTTTTGGGCATATGGAGTTATTGGTATAATCATAAAGCTTGTTTATTTGTCTTTCTTTCAGTGAAAAAAACCCAACAAACTATCTTGAATAGAACTCGAGATGTTTGCGAATAAAGGAAATGAGGATAGCCTGTTCTAGTAGGAAAAATTTGCGAAAAAATGGCCGCCAAAGTTTGGAAACTTCTATAGCTTGAGAGTCCTTGAAAACTGAAAACATACTTATTTTGTGCCATTAATCAACGTTTTTTAGCACTATTCTTACTGAAATGTATTTTTATAATATATAAGGTGTGGAGCCAAAAAACCCAAATTCGACAAAAATTCTCAAACCGGAGGAAAATAAGACTGTTTCATCGATTTAATTATTTTGACGAGTGCCTGATTTCACCATGATGCCTCTCTTATACTAAAGCAGAATTTAAGGAGGAGGTTGTCTCTGATGAGTCTCTTTGTCCTCTGTTTTGGTCTTATATATCCCCCCCCCCTTTCTGCCCCATACACCCCCCCCCCCATTTTTTTCTCCTCCCCCTCCCCAAGATCAAAGGATTACTGTTCAGAAGTGTTGTGCTAATGTGCCCTTTGAATGTGTTCCAGTGTCTGTATGCCTGTGACAGACCTAGGGATCAGCAGTACAATGAACTCAGCAGTTGCTTGGAAGACTGTAAAGTAAGTATCATTTACATTTTTATTGATCACTGTCTCTCAAGTCGCTGAGGAGCAGTTCATAGGCTAGTTAAAAAGCTGTTAATGTTTTTTGAGCTATCAATCCGAAGTTCAAGTCCACTTATCTTATGCTGACTTTTTTGTAGGACAAAGTGGAGATGGGTTGAGATAAAAATGTAAAAAAATCATCTGTCTTAAACAAAATTAATTATTAGAAAATTATTGTAGTGCAAGCCTAACTGCTGAGATTTTTTTTTACTGTTGTGTAAACTATTAAGGTTTGAAACCCCCACGAGAGAGTTTATAAGAGTGGCCCTCTCTAGGTTATCAAAGATTGGCATTTTTACTCATAGAATCCTATTTGCAAGGTAGGCTCAGTTAGTACTATATATAAGCTAATGACAGCAGAATAGATAACCCTGATTCAAATCCTAGGCTTCAGCTTGTTTCGTTGACTTTTCAACACTCTCGGCACATTTGGCCCAGTTGTTTCGGATGCGGACATTAAATTCGGAGGTTCCACTTTGCTAATAACTAAAAATGCTGATGGGGATGGTAAATCCATTGATGGGGATGGTAAATCCATACACTTATGTTTTTTAATATTTGCAAGATATTTGCAGATGATCATTTGTTTTGATAAAACCTAGCCATTTGCCTGTAGACTTGAAATATACCTTCCACTTGACAACAACAATTTCTAGATCCCTTCTCTTTGAAAACCCTCCGCAACATTACATTGAAAGCTGCTTAAAAGTGAAACTCAAACTGTGGTTAGAAATGTTTTATTTTATTTGTTCTTCACCTAAATTTGCAAGTTTTAAACTACTTTCTCTTTTTATGTGGAGGTTGTGGGAAGGGATGGCGGAACTTGTCTGTTTAATAAAAAGTTGCGGGTCTCTTATCTCAAGGAATAAGGATACAGATTTTATGTTGGCAGGGTTGGTGGATAACTTTTAGATTAGTGTCTCGACGTGGTGGAATCTGGTGCTCGTCAATTTTTGGGCATGAGGAGTTATTGGTATCATCTTAAAGTCTGTTCATTTATCTTGGTTTTGGTAAAAACCTATCTTTATTGAGTAGAAGTCGAGATATTTGCAATTAAAGGAGGTAGGGGTTGCCCAGATACAGAAGTAAAAATAGTGTGAAAATAGCTGCCAAAGTTTGATGACTTTTGAAGAATGAGAGTCCTTGGAAACTGCAAATTTAAAGTTTTTGAGTCCTTGGAAACTGCAAATTTAAAGTTTTTGTGCCTTTGATCGACATTAAAGAAAATTAAAATCCACACACTAATGTGTTTTTAAATGGACATAAAAAATGTTAAGCCAAAAAAAAAAAAAAAAGAAAATTTGAAAAAAATTTCCCAAAGGCCATAAAAATGCAGATTTCTTTGATTTTATTATTTTGACAAGCGCTTGATTTCACCAAGTCTCCTCACATTTGTTTTGTTTTTTTCCACGCCGAGGTAGAGTGTAGGTGGGATTGGGAGCCTAGGATTGGTGAATAATGTATAGATAACAATGTAACATTCTTTGTTAGAAGTCTTGTTTTCTTTGGTGTGAAAACAAACCCAACCAAACTAGTCTGTTTGTTTTGTCTGTCTGTTTTGCTTCTTAGTGGCCTTTTAATGATTGTTATTATCTGTGTTTCTCTTTTACTAAAATAGACAAAGCATTAGAGTAAATGGTCACTTTTAAGGACAAGTGGGTTAACCCATATTTGGGGGGGGGGGGGGGGGTCCAGAAATCTTGACCTACACTAAAAGTGGGCTTTGCCCTACCTATAGGAAAAGTTTGGTTTCATTGGTGTGTATATTTGTTTGGTTTTAGAGAAAACTCTTCTTGCCTTTTAAAGAAACTGAACAAGGGGTAAACGCTTTACCTTCGATTATCTCAAAACACCATTTTTTTCGGGATAGCCCCCATGTGCTTAAAAGTGACCAAATGAGCTCTGTTTTGTGTCCCTGGCACAGAATATGGCCACTCCGCAGCAGATGACAATGGTGCATCTGAGAGTTGCAAGATATTTGTGGTTTGACACAATGCAAGTTGTAACATGTGACATTCTTGCACCTCTGGTATATGAGTAATTTTTACGTGAATCATTATTTTTACAACAGCTGTGATATGTATTATATGTTGAGACTCCTGATTACTGCAGGTTTACATCAGGATGGTTTAATGACTCAACTGGTAGGTCCTACTTTCTTTTCCCGCGTTTTGTTTTTGTCTGTCAGTCTTGCTTTTTAATTGCAGTAAAAGACTGACATGGGAATGTGCTTAAAAAATTTTTGTTTTCGTGAGACCGTGTGTGCATAAAATCCCTTTTTTTTTTTTCACTTGCACCAATGTAAAAAACTTCTGAAACATATTTTCAGAATCCCAGAATCCGACATCGAGAAGAAGCTCGGCAGGCATGTAATGACAGCTGCGAGTTTGTCTCAAGGTCAGCAGAGTTTAAATTTGGGACATGTCCAGCACCATCAGCTATGGAGGAATTCACCGCTGCCTGTGTGGAGGAGTGTGGCCGTGACCTTGATTGTGATGGCATGAACAAGTGCTGCGGCAATGGCTGTGGCCACGTGTGTCACAGTCCCATTGACCATGATGGTATGTCCTATAATTGAATACTAGTGAGCTCTCCCACTTCCCAGATCTGTCCAGAACGGTCTCCTTTTAGTTTTAGTAGAGTTTTTACGGTGCTCGCAGCTGCATAAGGTCATATGAGCGCCAGAACGGTCTCCGAATGAGTGAATTCCTTGTTTTTTTTCCTAATATAGCAAGGTCACTTGGCTTAAATTGAACAGTAAAATGAAATATGCTCATTGTTTTTATGATGGAGATTTGGATTATTATGTTAGAGCTGTAAGGGTGAGCTTTCCCACTTCTCCAATCTTTCATGAATGGTCCCGATTGAGCAAATTCCATATTTCTGTTGAGAAATAATTGGAATTATAGCCTCAAACTTGACAACAAATATTCCCTGAATATTTGGGGCATACATATTCCTTCTTCAATAACCAGTGAGGCTTCAGTAGTTTCTTCGTTTCTTCTGAGTGCAGCCAGGGTACTCAGCCTAAGTGGACAGCTAGAAGTAACATGCATGTCATTTTGAAAGAATGGTTTCGTGCTTTCTTTTTTTATACATGTACTCAGGTGGCATGAATTGTGTGTGTATATACGTGTAATTTGTGTTGGGCATTCCTATGGGGGAGGGCTCCACTGCTAGGCATGACTTCCTTACTATTCTACACCATTCCCCTCTGCCTTGTTTTTTTCCAAGCACTTCTTAAATGACCATGAGGGCAGGTGGTTGGGGGGGGGGGGAAAAACCCTGCGAGTAGCTGGCGGGTGCTCTTGTTCGGTTTCACTTCTTTCCTATTCTGCTTCTCCCTTGCACTACATGACCATTAGTGTCTCCATGTGCTTCTTATAACTCAAACTTAAATTTCTATAATTTTTGGTTAATAGAACAAAGAAAAAGCATGTGCAATTAAATGCACAATAGTGGCAATGTTAAACATTATTTTGGGGGGTTATATTCTTAATTTTTGCCTTTTCTTCCTTTGCAGTGTTTCCGCCTGTTCCTGCTAGACTGAAGTTCAAAGAGCGTAAGGATGGTGGAATGCTGGTGGAATGGAATGTGGATGCGGACAGCACTATCATCAAACCGGTGGTTTTTGTTCTGCGCTGGTGGTGCCCGTACTCAGAGGATGTCTTACATTCTATTGTGAGTGTACAGGGAAAAGAATGGGATATGGGGATGGACAGGTAGACAGACCAACAGAGAGGCCTGTAGACAGACCGGCAGACAGATTGGCAGACTGGCAAGACACAGACAGACAGACAGACAGACAGACAGACAGACAGACAGACAGACAGACAGACAGACAGACAGACAGACAGACAGACAGAGAAAGAGAGAGAGAGAGAGAGAGAGAGAGAGAGAGAGAGAGAGAGAGAGAGAGAGAGAGAGAGAGAGAGAGAGAGAGAGAGAGAGAGAGAGAGAGAGAGAGAGAGAGAGAGAGGGGGGGGGTGAGGGGGGGGGAGAAGGAGATGAGGGACAGCAGACAGATGGATGGACAGATGGATGGATGGACAGACAGACAGTGGAGAGGAGGGTTGAGACATTGAAAGATTAAGAGAGGGAAGGAAGGAGAGTGAAGTGTAGATTGTTTTTGATCTCATACCTATATATATTACTTAATATTTTTTATTGTTTGCGACCTCAGACAACTAAGTCTCGTGTGAAGTTAAAAGGCCATCCCCACGGTATTCAACCTGGAGTAAAATGCAACTTTATGGTGGCGGCCATGAACATTCGTGGTTCTCAAGGATTTTCCCGAGCTCAGAACTACATAAAAAGTAAGTAACGAGTTTGGCTTGTGAAGATGTAAATGTGTGTGTGTGTGTGTTTTTGTGGTGGTGTGTTGTGAGGGGGGTAACTGAATATCACAGTGACCAGTAAGTGGGGATCTCAGACCACCTTAACTTACTCAAACATATGAATATGGCAGTTCAGTCTAGACATAGTGTAAACTTTGCAGCATATGGCAGTGAATGCATGACAAATTAAGTTATGGGCACTCTGTTAGCTCAATTGGTACCGTGCTGGATTACAGAACGTATAACCTTGGTTTGAATTCCAGGCTGGGCATTCTTGAACTTGGTTCATTTGTGGAGTTTTCAAGAAAGACAGAGGTTAAATTCGGAGATCCTGCCTCCTTAATACTCTCATAGCGTTGATAGGGGCATCAAACCTATTCACTTATACTTTTTCTTACGTTGTAAGCTGATTTTTTACTTTGTACTCTCTATTTACTGTTAGTGTTAAACATTTTGGGGCATTTTATTTTGATCACAACAGATAGTTCTTGTTTTTAAAAAAATCTTTTTTTGTTTTTGTTGAAAGATGTGGTTGGCTCTGATTGGAGGGTCAAGTAGCCTGCCTCTTCACTGATCTGAATTGTGTCGATGGGGTCTTAGAACATTAATAATTAGCATTCATAGTCTAATATAAGATCCACAGGGCTTCACACTACCTTGCTTGTCCCGCTACACCATTCCAATTTACTTTGTCTGTCCCATACATTTCACCAACAAAAGCCACTCACCTAGACATTGACCTAAATGGCACCCCTCCTGAGACATCTAATGGTACAGGAGGAAAGATATTGTGTGGGTGGCTAGTGGGTGCTCTGGTGGGGTTTGCTTCTTCTTTCCTATCAAACATCTATCGTCCTTATCTCCCCTCCTTCTTTTTTATGTTTGTTACTCTCTTGTAACATCTCTAATCTTCTGGCGCTCGTGTGACCTTATGCTGTTGCGAGCGCAGTAAAACCTCTACTAAAACAAACAAAAGTAAATTTAAGTGCCAGTTGGGAAATATGTGCCATTACAGTCTCTTACAGGTACACTCATGTCACTGAAGTATTCCTAGTTTGCTAGTTGCCATGTATCCATTTTTTGAGCCGTAAGAATAGAGGAATTAGGATAAATCTGGAACCCACCGCACAACTTTTTATTGCAAGTGGAACGTTTTCCTGCTGAACTAGAATGCCCCTAAAACATTGTTGTTAAACTCATGAGTCTTTTGAATGCATTATAAATTAAAGTACAGGGGTTGAATTTGCTACAGATAAAGGCTTTTGAACAAGACTGCGACCCCCTCCCCCCTCTCTCATGTGCACACACACACACACACACACACACACACACCCACACACTCACAACCCTTAGAATTGTTGCGTTTGTTTTTTAAATGTGAGGCAGCGTTGTGAAATCAGGCTCTCGTCAAAATAGTGAAATCAAAGAAAACGGCAATTTTCTGGCCGTTGGGATGTTGGATTTTAAAATATTTTTATTGGCTCAACACCTTTTATGTCCATTTAAAAACATATTTCTGTGTGGATTTTACTGAAAAATGTTGTTCAAAGGCACCAAAAATACAAATTTCTAGTTTCCAAAGACACTCAAGCTTTTGGAGTTAACAAACTTTGTCGGTCATTTCCTCTCTAATTTTACCTCTGACACCAGGCAACCCCTCATCTCCTTCAATCGCAAATATCTCGGCTTCTAATCAAGATAAATTGGTTGTTTTTTTCGACAAATGCAAGACAAATGAGTAAGCTTTAAGGTGATACTAATAACTCCATACGCCCAAAATTGACGAGTGCCTGATTCCACCACGTCGTAGCACAAATGTATTTTTCCGGAAGTGATTTTAGTCACAGTATATATACATTCTGACTTGTGTGAACGACATCAAATGATGTGTTTTGTTTTTATACTTGATACTATTTTTGAAAGAAAGATACAGTTGCTGCAATGAACTTGAATTTTGTGAGTGAGAGAAGGCAAATGTGGTTGAGCAGTACCTCTAGAAATGGAGACATAGAACTTTCTAAAAGAAAAGAAATTTTAAAAAATCCTTTATGGTGTTATTTTTTAAGTCAAACTGTCATGCTAATCTCTTGTGCTGTTGTCTCATTTTTATTAATGTCTGCATCAAGATGTCCCTTCAATTTCTTTCTTTGTATTGACCTTCATTTCCCAACTGACCAATGCTCCCTTTCTGTGATCTTGTGAATTCTCCTGTTTGTTGTTCTTTCCAGAAGTGTGTTCAGCAACATTGTGTTTTTGTGCACCTAATCTGTTCTATGCCAGTGTTTACATTGCTTGATGTGCTCCACACAATTTACTGCACTGTTAACGCACCGTCTCTGTGCCTGTGTGGTCTAAGCGACTGATATCTTAAGCATGGCTTTATTGTACTTCAGAAATATTATTTGGGTTGTGGAAGTCACTGTGGGTAGTTGGTTGGCGCTCTAGTGTGGTTTGTTTGATCTTTTCTGTCAAGCATCCGCTGTCCTTTTATCTCTCCTTCCTTTCGTTGTGTGTTACTCTTTAGTAACACCTCTAACCTTCAGTAGTTGTATGACTTACTTGTTTTGCAAGGCAGAGAAATTCTTACTTTTCTAGAACTTTGATGTCTCTTATTTTATGGTGAATCAGAACTGATATTTTTGTCTGTAGCCTGTTCACAATGGAAATAAAAACAACCTGCACTGAAAACAGTTTTGATTGAAATTCAACAAGCTTTCTGCCTTCTTGACTGTCAGCAATGCACAGAACTTTTGAAAATCTGTACTGTGCGGAATTATTGTCTAAATTTTGTTCAAGAAGGATAGTAAGTGATAGCAAAGTGCATAAAGACTGTCTATTACTTACTTTACTTTACTTTTCCGATCCAGCGGCCATTTGGGTTCTAGCCCTTCGGTCGGTCGATATGGCAAAGAATTTGCAGGTTTTAATCAGCTGACTGTCTATTACAATATTCTTTTTATATGGACGGCTTCAAATCATCTGAAAAACTTCTTTTTGTCAATAAAAGTAATATGGTTCATAGGGAGTGGGATCCAATTGAGTTTCCTTGAATTTCCTTGGATACCTCTATTCAGCATAGTATCCTGATGCAGATGAGGGCTAAGTTTGAAATTACTTCTGTTGTGTCTAATGGAGCCTCAGACTTCTATAATAAAGTAAAAAAGGGAATATAGACTCGCTTGGCATGTAGACATTTTGTTTAAAAACTTCCTACACCGTTTGTTTGTTTGTTTGTTTGCTTGTTTGTTTGTTTACTAACTCTGGCACATGTTTGTTTTGACTTTCACTTTTGAAGATTTCTTGAACCCATCACCTCCTCTCAATCTGGAGAAAATACGCACTCGACTTCAGCAGGACAAGGTGGATGTCACTATTCGATGGCAGCCTCCCATGTACACAGATGGCCTGCCTGTTGCCCGATACTTGGTATTCTTTGCTGTTATTTCTACTTCTCCCGACAGGGATGGGCATTGATTAGACTCTTAGAAATAAAGTTTGAGTGGGACTCCAGGTTATACTGCGTCCATCCATCAAAGTCTAAATTGGCTCATGATAGCTTTAGCAAGCTTAAAAAGATTCGATTTTCATCTCAGAGGTGTTGATTAGAGGAGGAGGAGGAGAAGTAGTGCTGTTTCTACTGCAGCTTTTACTTTCCCGATACCCATGGCTTTAAAAATAGCAGCACAAAGATAAATCCTCAGGACTTGTGTTATGCTGCTGGTTTCTTTCTTTTCAAGTTTTAACTGTGTGGCGTAGCGTAGCGTGCCAAATACAAAAGCTCAAGATTGTGTTCCCCTTTTTATAATAATGCATGCCCATCCCTGACCTGATTTATACCCTGATGATGAACTTACCAATATTTTCAGTAAAGAAAAGTTTGATTTTGCTGTACACCATTCTCTCAATAAATTTGCGTGATGTGTTTTCCTTGAGCACATTATTATCAGCTCTTTGTGGTGTGTCTGAATGGACCCATTACTAATATTGAGTAATATACTTTCTTTCATATGCAACTGAATTTTCGCCCAGATGTTTGTAAGAACTGAATTTCAGTTGTTGTATGGTTTTATTGGAGTGTACATTTCTATATGTATGTTCTATTATCTAGGTGTTTTGGAGTGAAAAACTTCCCAAGGCTAGCCCCAACTATGTTCGACTTCATATGCACAAAAAGGCTGTGAAAGCAGTAAGTCTTTTCTTTTCATGAATTTATACACAAGTAAACATTAAATGTATGTATATATGGTTGTGCAATTGTGTGTGTGTTTGTTTGTGTGTGTGTGTGTGTGTGTGTGTGTGTGTGTGTGTGTGTGTGTGTGTGTGTGTGTGTGTGTGTGTGTGTGTGTGTATGTGTGTATGTGTGTGTGCATTATGCTTGCTGTTGTGAAACAGTTTTGCCTGGATATCGAATATTGAAATGTTAATCTTTTTCGGAGCTGAAAATGTTGACGTTTATGTTCATCTGACAGTTGCAAGTGTAATGTATAACTTTGCTGTATATGTAAATTGATATAAAATGACAGCGTCTCTGAGCTGCTTGCTGGAGTTGATTGGCATTTTTGTGTAGTTTATTGCTTGATAATGGCTGTACATACATCTAGAAGTAGATAAGGACAATAATTATACTGAGAAAGAATTAAACAGAGCTGTCATAGATAGTTTTGAATGGCTCTGTTTTTCCGTACATGGACTGCTGGAGGGTACCACTGGAAGATCCTACTTCTTTTTTTTCCCTCTGCCCCCCCCCCCCCACCCCCACCCCCACCACTGTTGTTCCATCCTGTCTGTCATGCATTTTCTGTGCACTTTAATGATCTTTACCACGTTGAAATGCTTGTCTTTGCTTAAACTAGCCCACATCTGTAGTGAGTGATGCATACCATTGTTTTCTATTCAGGACAGCACAAGATATACAGTTGCTGGTCTTGACCCAGGGACTTTGATATTTGTACAGGTAAGACTTGTGCCGAATCTCAAGTACTCAAAGGAGTCCACTTGAACCGAAATCTCCAGGACCTCTAGATTTTATTAGATTTAGCCAGGTTTTTGGTTTAGAGAGGTTGTTCAAATAGGAGAAAGAAAAGGGGTTTAAAAGTTTTTGTTTTTTTTGAAAGCTCTATTTTTTTTACTGAAATGTGTTTGGTTTAAGTGGACCCCAGGGTATTTATGTATCTACATATGCCACACAGTGTGGTGCTCAAAGCCTGAAGTCATCAGATACAACAGAGGAACAAACAGTAGTGTAAACTTTTCAGCTGAAAATCTTGTTGTTGTTATGGATCCAAAGCCAGAAATCTGTATGATCAAAAACAAGATAAGACACGAAATTATTATTATTTTTGGATTCACTGAAAGCAATGATAAATTACTCAGGTATTTAATGTAGAGTGCTGATGATATGCCATAAAAGTACTCTCTCTCTCTTCCTTTCTCTTCTATTGCATATGGTTGGAGGATGCTGCTCATAGGTCCCACTTTTTTTCCTTCCTCCTGCCATTTATTCTGTCTGTCTGTTCCTACTTGTTTTATATATTTGTGGTTTTTCTACCCACATTCTAACCTTTTCTGAGTTCTATGTTATAATATTTTTTGTGGTGTCGATAGTCTAATGGTTAGGCTGTTGGACTCGTACCGGAAAGGTCGTGTGTTTGAACCCTGTCAGGGGCCAAATATTGTGTCCTTGGGAAAGGCACTTTACATGAATTTTCCTCATTTCACCATAGTAGGAATAGGTACCTAGCTACATTGACAGTGAAGATGGGTGCCTGGCTACATTGACAGTGAAGATGGGTGGCTGGCTATAGACAGTAAAATATGTTGTTAGTATGTTAGTGTTTAAAGCTTTATCAGCCTCTTGCTCTGTATGCTTCCTGAAAAGCCGAGAACATCTCTAAGTGTTCTAGGGTCTGGTGTGATAACAGTATAGATTAAAAAGCTCATAGAGCTTACTGTTGAGCAGGGACTCATGCTATACAAATGTTATTTATCGTTATTGCTTTTGGTCAGGTGAGAGCGGTGGTCAAGTGGAAGGGCAAGTCTGTGAGAGGGAAACCAGCTTCTATCTTTATTGAAGCATACTCGGCACCTCGGACAGTCGATGAAGGTATGACGTACTTTACTTTTACTTTCCTATTTTTACTTTTCCGATCCAGTGGCCATCTGAGTTCTCGCCCTTCAGCGTGTCAATACGGCAAAGAATTTACTGGTTTTGTGTTTTGTTGCTGTATAAAAAAGTATTTCCGACATCTGGGGATGCAGGTAGGCAGGTGCTACGCAGGTCACTAAGGGCAGGGCAGATAAAGAGATGGTGGGATACTGTTTCATCCTGGCAGTCACACAGCGGGCAGTCAGGTGGGGTGTCCTTGTGGATCCTGTTTAGGTAGGAATTCAGAGAGATGTGTTGTGCTCGCAGGCAAAAGATGGTGACATGTTCTCTTTTACTCAGGGAATTTAGTGCATCTTTTGAGGTGGGAGCAGTCATGTGTGCAAATACAGTTCTTTCAGTTTTGCCCATTGCCCATCCATTCAGTTACTGTTCCTTGGATTAGTTTTCTGTCTTCCTGTAGAATTCCGTCTTTTATGGTTTTGAAACAGAATTCTATATTTCTAGTATTATAGACAGGTCTAGCATTGGAAAAAGTTCATTTTTAGGTGTTTGCCAAGCAATCATACTTTTTATTTATAATTGACTGACATTTAAATGGGTTTTTTAAAATTTTGGTATGGTTGTTTTATCCCTTAGTATGTATTTATTACATCGTTCTGGTGGCCTGATCTTTGCATCAGTTTCTAGAAGAGATCTCGTATTTGTCAGACTTATGCAAGACACAATAACCACATATCAAAAACAGAGTGCTGCATAGTAGTGACCAGCAATAGTGTGTGGATTGTCTACGTTTGTGATATTGTGTATTATTCGTGCATGTAAGAATGAATGTACTTGTTCATTTATTATTTAAGCCAGTGTGAAACAAAACCTTCAAGGGGATCGATCAATAAAGTGGAATTTATTTATGTTTATTTTTATCCATATTTAGTAGATATATCCAGAGATGAAGTGACAGCAAGACTGTTGTCAATTAGTTGTGACTGTTGTGGCTGTCAAAAGCAATACAAGATGGTCTAAGCCCTTAGCTGTAGGTTATCTCGCTAATGCATGTGGGCAGTTGGTAGAAGGATATGTCAGTTATGTAGAGGACATAATCTATGAAGCAAGTAAAAGGAGAACTGTGGCAAGCCATGACTGTGATGAAAGAGTTACTTGCTAAAGAAAAGGGAGTGAACAACTATAATGAAGCTATAGGTGGATAACTTATCGTTGTCCTGTTCTGCTTGGTTTCATCATAAATTATCTTACTCAAAGCAAAGTTGATTTAGTTTTACATTGTTTTTCAGTGCAGTCAAAACTATCTAAGATGGCAACTTAGTGTCGAGGAGAAAAATGACCATCTTAGACAGGTGGACATCTTACACAGTGTCATTATAATACAGATATGAGTGGGGAAAGTGGGTGGTTGGCGGGTGCTCTGCTGTGGTTTGCTCCTTCTTTTAGCATCCTATCAAACAACTAACGTCTTTATCTCTCCTCCTTCTTTTTTATGTAACACCTCTAATCTTCAGCACTTATCTGACCTTATTGTGTTGCAAGTGCCGTAAAACTCTTGCTAAAACTAAAACAAGTGGGGAAATAGGAAGTGGGCAAATAGGAAGTGGCTGTTTGTACAGGTGATTGTCTTATACAGGTGGCCGTTAGAGCAGGATCGACCGTATTTTGTTTAAATACATTTGATTGGTGATTATGCAAAATGTAGTGCTATGGTATTTGGCTCTTATGTGGCGTTTGTGTTTTCCCATTTCAGACACAGACACCAGGTTCACAGGCAGGACTCATGGGAGTTCACACATTCACAACATCTCAGTAGAAAAGCCAAAGTTTCTCCAATCAAAACTGAGTGCTCATGTCACTTGGTCTGTGTACCCGGGTAAGGGCTTAATTAGATCTCTTCCTGATGTGATAAGGAGTAAAAAGTTGCTCCCGCATCCGATCCAGACATTGGGGATTGCCTTGTTAGTGAGACAAATTCCTGGGCCTTTGGCATATTGTGGTAGGATGGCCGATTCCTTTTCACATCGTCTTTACCTCCCCAACTCGAAGTCAGGTCCCTATGACTGCTGAGTAGGCAGGAGGGGGCGAAAAAATTCGGTGTCTGAACCGAGATTCGAACCCGGACTTTCCGCTTCAGAGACGAACGCCCTAACTACTCGGCCACCACACCCTCGTGATAAGAAGTACCATTTTTTCAAAGTCCAAATTAGATGCAGTTTACATGCCTTTTTGATCATGATAACGTTGATTGTATTCATAAATAAACCCTGGGAATGGAATTTGCCTATAGGGTCAAGTCATCATTGTGCTTTGGTAAATCTTTTAATATCAATGGCTCTTGATATGAAAATGGTAAAAGTATACTTTTACACGGCTTGTTGACTGTTTTGTTTTCATTATTTTAGAAATTGAAACTCAAGGTAGTAGATTTCCATGAAGCTAAAAATAAGGGTTTATATAACCATGCTAACAGCCTGTCTTTTAAAAAGAGAAAGTATTTGTTTATGTTTATTGTGGGATATTTGAGTACTTTCCTTTTTTAATCACTTTGAAAGTTGATTCTCTTGTGTAAATGAATTGTGGATGAGGGCTAAACCGATTTTAAAGAACACCTTCTTTGTTTGTTTTGGTATGTGTTTGTGGCGCTCGCAACTGCATAAGGTCATATGAGGGCATGGGACACTTTAAACATTTTCAGTTTGATAGGAATTAATTTTGAATTTTGCCCAGGTGATAGCGGAAGCCTACTGTTATTGATTTTACACTACCAAGGAATCTTTAATGCGCACAGCTTGCACATGGAACCTCTGAGATTTTTGTTCTTATCCAAGATGGCTAGGTGTTAGATCTTACCTACTCTAAGGTCAGCGGTGTGGTTGAAAGACAACAGTAAGTAGGTGCCAAGGAGAAGCAGTAGAAAGGCTGCAGAAAGAGTTAGGAGCCCAGAGGAGGGGGCAGTGGGGGTGGGGGCAGAAAGTGGAGACGAAAGCAGATGACAGAACATGGTTAGAGAACAGGAAAGGAGGTGAAAGGAGAACATTTTAGAGAAGAAAATTTTCTGTCGCTGTCAGGTTTCAAACCCGGGACCTATTGAATGAGAGGCGTACACTGAAACCTCTAGACCACAAGAAAGTTTATTTTAAAATTGTAGACATGTTTTGTCTAGAATGGTTTGCTGACTCTTTTCTCCTTTTTTGTGCTCAGGTTCAAAACTCATGAAGTACATGCTCTACTGGTCCCCTGATGTATGCAAGGGGGAAGCAAGACACAGAAAAACCAGGGACAGATTACAGATGGAAGCCACCTCACATGTGAGTTTGACTTTCCCTGGGTTCAGAGGTCAAAGTTTGGACAGGTCTGCATGCAGTAGTGTCATGCTTCTGGAATAACGGTCATTCTATCTTGTTGAGCATTTCTCAATCC
>NW_004798138.1:92390-93641 GCF_000002075.1 Aplysia californica | reverse complement strand
CCCCCTTCCCCAGATAAAACAAGTGCTCTGAATTATATGTTTTCAGTGTCAAAAACAGCCTGATAATAAAACAAGTATTCTGAATTATATATTTTAGTAAGAAGAACTGACCGTGGTACTCCTGTCTTGTTGACTGGTAAGGAGATGATCTTAAGGAGGGATCTATGAAATTTTTTAATAGGAAAACTTTGGATTGTATTAAAATGGAGTTTAAGGAGAATATCAGGTGTCTAAAGAGACTCATTAGAGATCCTGAAAATAAGACATGAGCTGGAAAACCGACTTGCAACGAGTAGTATATTTTTCCACTTTGTTTCCCCAGAGACGAGAATTTCTCTTGTTCGGCCTGCTCCCAGACTGTGTGTATGAGTTGCAGATCCATACAGTCAACTCTTACGGGGAACAGGACGAGGGTCGGCGGAAATTTTTCAGCACACCCTCTTGTGATGAAGCAGAAGGACAAGGATTTGATGTAGTTTGTCCTCCTAAAGGTAATACTAATTGCTACTTATTATCAAGGACGTACATTATTTTTTTTTTATCTGCTTGTTGCTTATTATCAAGGACGTACATTATTTTTTTTTTCTCTGCTTGTTGCCCATTATTAATGGCTGGCTGGACCTTAAAAACACTTGATAAAATAAGAAAATATTGATTATTTCATAATAATCTCATTTTCTTGTTTGAAAAGTGGTACTTGTTCATCTGTTTAAAAAGCAGAAAAATGATCATATTAAGAGCCTCAAGACTTCTCTCTTTTGTCAGTGTATAAGCTTTTTTGGTAGTACTATTTTGTGATTTATTTGAGTTTTCTACTTTCTTGCAGTACTTGTATTGACTTTGTTGGGATGTGAATACTCTTTTGGGGTCAAGCAAAAGCATTGCTGTCCTTCTCAAGATCTGGACTCTTTCATTTCTCCAAGTATGTAGCCATTGGCTGATCCCGGCAAAATTAAAAATGAGTATTTCTAACGCCTGTCATTTCTTTATTGGTGCTTGACTTGGATTAATGAGGTATGGCACCAGAATTGTTGGAAATTAGATATACTTTAATAATGTGTTTCTTTCAGTTTTGGTTGTTTTTGTTCATTTTATTCTGTGACAAGAGGTTGTGTGTTGTAATCGATGTGTGAGTTGGTGTGCATGGGCAATTAAAAAAAAATTGTTAGGCTGTTTGAACTCAAGCATATATTGGAGAGAGAGAGAGAGAGAGAGAGAGAGAGAGAGAGAGAGAGAGAGAGAGAGAGACAG
>NW_004798138.1:84452-89493 GCF_000002075.1 Aplysia californica | reverse complement strand
AGAGAGAACGAACCTGGTGGTTCTTGCCTGACTTACGAGAGATTTGTTTTGGGAGCTGTGTAAGATTTGAATACAGACCATCCTGTCCTCTATTGCTATGTGTGCAACACACATAGATTTTCTCGTCTTCCATTGAGCAGGATGGCCAGTTCAATATTATTTGTTATTACAACATTGCTTATGTTTTTGCCAAGCCGGTAATCTGTTGGCATTCCGCTGTCAGCACTCCTGATGTTTTGTACATAAGATCACTTTATCAAGTTGTCAGTGTACAGATTCCTGCAAGCTTCTACTGTGAGGCTTGCAACAAGAAGACAACATGAAAGTATTAAAAGTTTTGAGTAAGACCAAAGAGACTTGTTTAACAATGTACATGCTACTCAACATGTTATTAAGATAATGTTTTTGTACAAATTAAAGTGTCTTAAAATATATCGGCTGATCGTGGCACCATTTCAGATTATTTTGTGCAATACCGTGCGTTTGTACGATTGGTGACTTGAGACTGCCCTCAGACTTGAGGTCTGTTCTGCTGTTTTGGATGGGATGCTTGTGTGAGCTGTGAATGAGTGGGTGGTTGGAGGGAGTCTCAGGCAGATCTGACTTCATTATTATCTTTTTATATTTCTCCTGTCTATCGCCTTGCATTCCTTTGGCTTTGTGTTATTATGATTACTATGTTGATGTCTTTGTCTTAGCTTTTGTGGTGTCCCTAAGACCGTGTTTTTTGAAGATCAGTTATTCAGCTCTTGAAGACCCTGAATGCAAAATGTGTAGCAAGTGCCAAAATGATCAAACTTGAGGAAATTGAATAACTTATTCACGTATTATTCTGAATTGTGCACGTTTTATAGATAGGTCTGTCTTTAAAAATCAGAAGAAAAAATTGAAAGAGTGACTTAAGTCAAAACTATCAAGCATGATTTGTTTCAAAATTGTTAATTTATTTTCATCTAAGCTAGTTTCCAAGTGCTTGAGATGATTTTTGCTCTTGACCCCAACTCAGTTGCTCCCTGTCAACAGCTTCTGGACAAAATTTAGAAAACTGCTCATCCTTGACAGGCCCGTATTGAATTACTATTGCAAGAAAACAAATCTGAGTAACTGATCTTAAAAAATGAGGTCTTTTGGTATGCCCTTGTTGTAAGTAATTCTTTGTGCTTATTTGCTTCTCGCTGATGCCACTTTATAACCAAAGTTAATTTTTAACTGGCTGTAAGATGTACTAGCAAAGTGCCGAAAAATATTAGCTTAAGTATTTATTTAAGATTATTTATTTTTTGACAATAATTGTCTATAGTGTAAATGTCCTAGTGAAGATTGTATTGTTGAATAACTAAAGTTAATTTCTAACTGGCTGTAAAGTGTTTAGATTCAGTTAGGAGACATACTAGCAAGTTTAATTGTTTTAAATTATGATTGTATGGACACTTTGTCTGTGTAGCTGTCATAGCAAAGGTCATATCATTCTGAGTTGGATTTCTGTCATTTTTGCTGCACATGTGATCAAAATTATACCAGGGCTTTTATTTCGTACTCAGTTTCCCTTTGACCAAAGATAGCAGGTTTTGTTGGACTGTTGTGTTCCTGTTTCGGTTCCTAGATTCTGTTTGTTCCTTCTCATTGTAGTAATAATGTGAATGAAGATTACTGAGGTTACTGGTCTTACTTTTTTTTCCCCTCTTCCTCCTCCTGTCTTCTCTTCTCTTTTGTCTTCTCCTCTCCTCTCCTTGCTCCTCCTTTTCCAGCACCTTCCATTTGCGCTTCCTTTCATCTTGTTGAGATCTTTCTCCATGATGTTTCTTCATTGTGGTAAAGATGATTTTTTCAAGCATTGTTACAGTAATGTGTGGTTGAGAGACTGGCTTTGTTATGATGATGTTGGATGTTGACTTGTAACCAGTTAATAAAATGTAAATTCATACAGTATCTACCTGTTGGAGTCCATGAAGTTCATGCTTTAATACTTCTCAAAAAGCTGCATGTAATTTCTGTCTGGTATACACATAGCACACACGCACATAGTGAACAGATTTTCTGATCTGAAATTTGTCTTATACATATACATGTATATTCTTATTGTGTTTGAAGCACAAGCACATGCAAGCAACATTTGTACATGAGGAAAAGATTTCTCGGTCTCCCCAATATCGTTATGTGCGTGTTAGACAAGTGGCTTGTGTGGTTTTTGATTGGATGTTCTGGGTCTGAGTAAATAGGACTGAAGGTTGAAGTTGAAGAATTTTTAAAGGTCTAGAAACTGAATGCACTGTACACTCAGTCCAATTAGAGTTACATGTAGTTAAAAACAACTTTATAGGAGATTTCTCTGAAGCCCAATAGTGTCTTTAGGCCATTCCCAAAGGGGGGACATTTCTCTTTCAAGCATAGTAGAATTGTAAATGGGCTGACTCATGTCACGCTCATAACTGTGTCTGATCTACAACAGGGAACTGTTGCCTTTTCTTTCCTGATCCTTACTATTGTCATTGTTCTCTACTTCTTTTGTTTGCTTGTCACTCTCTTGTGACCTGCTATTTTGGGGTGCCTTGACAGTCGAAGCAGACCTTATGCTGTTGAAGCTAGAGAGGTGAGCAGAATAAGTCTGATTCCCTGTAAACACTTCTCTGTTGACACCCACCCCTTGGCGCTCATATGACCTTATGCAGTTGCGAGTGCCGTAAAACCCTCTACTCTAAAAAAAAAAAAAAAAAGAAAAAAAAAAAGTGCCTCTTCACATTTTTCTCAGTGCTTCTATTTGGATGAATTCTTATTAATGCAAGCAGCGCCTGTGGTGGTGGGGTTTAGTGCTTTGTCTTCGCATGCAAGTTGACCTGATTCGATTTTGGAGTGGAAAGAATTTTTATGTATGTTGTATCCCTCTCAGCCCGGGTTTTCTCTGTCCGGCAGGGTTTATCTAAACTGTAGGCCTATCGATGGGGTCGACATCAGCGAATTCAAACAGATTATAGGAGGACGTATACTTTCACCAGACTTGTTCTCCCTGTATAGTGGAAATATCATGATATATATATATATATATATATATATATATATATATATATATATATATATATATATATATATATATAAAAGAAATGTCAGGTATCTCAGTAGGGGGGACATAACTTAAACATTCTAAGGTATGCAGACGACACAATCCTACTAGCATAAGATGAAGAACACCTACAGGATCTATTAATTTATGTAATCGTACAAGAGAGTGCAACATGGGCCTAAGCCTTAAATCAAGAAAACTGAAACAATGGCGATAAGAAGAGAAAAACTCCAACCCCACCTGCAATTTCAAAATCTATAGCACCATCCTCAAGGAAGTACAACATTTTGAATATTTGGGGACCATTATATTATCAGATGAAGATGTCACACCGAAAAGAAAAACCGCATTTGCCAAGCAAAAGCAACCGTCCACAAAATGAAACCGATACTTACAAACATCAGTCTGTCACTGAAAACAAGATAAAGGGTACTGAAAAGTTACACCGAGCCAATCCTATTATGCGGGTGCGAAGCATAGACAATCAATAGACAGCTGGCAAGAACAATTGAAGCGACCGAGCTGTGATTCATAGGACACAATTGTGTATCCCAAGAAGAGCTAGAAAAGCAAATGAAGAAAGAAGTTTTTGTTGAAGCAAATTGCAGAAGACAGCTTATGATGAGTATAATATCATATATAATACGAGTTACTTGGATACACAATGCGGAAAGAAGCATTGGAGAATATTGTAACAAGGCAGAGGCAGACAGAGGGAAAAGATACAGGACAAGTTGACAACATGGCTGGGAACAGCAAGAACGACAGACACCATCGCTGCAACGCAAGACAGAATGAAGTGGAGGCCCATGATCGCCCACGCCAGTCAGCAAGACACCAGATGATGATGGTATCGACGGGGGTGTAAAACACACATATTAAAATAAGAACAAAAATAATAATTACACGATGTATATGTGAAAACGTAAAGTGGCTGCGTCTAAACACAACATGAACGCGCGCCACTGGTGAGGAATGATATGTAATAATATTTTAACTCGCTCTCTTTCCTAATTATGAGAGACACTGTCTTATATAGTGCGGTCTAAATTTCGTGGCGCAACTGATCCTCAAATATCTCTTTAACGGGTGAATTAATGTCAGCCATACTTTGCACAGTAGTTTGTATCAATTTGTCTTAACTAAATCATATTTTTCCAGAACAATTGGGTCTATATTAAAAAAACGTTTCTTCATAAATTTATATAAAATACTTGAAATCTCTGTCACGAGTAACATGGTATTGTTTACGGAACTTCCCGCTTCTCACATACATTTTGATTACGCATATGGCCTACGCCACAGCTCATCAATGGCAACTTTTACTTGCAAAACTTGTTACAAGAAATTATTTTTATACTGACCACATTTTTTGCACTAATAGTTCTCAAATCATGCGTTCAATAAGCACAAGGTCCCGATTAGAAAAACCTGACAGACTTGCTATTAAAAGCAATATTGCCCCAGCTGTAAACATTTAAAAACTGTAGAAACCACGCACTTAGATTTTTTTATTAGTAATATTTATGAAAGGAATTTTCCAGAATTCAGCCAGCAGGTGTTCACACAAATTTTGATATGTTAAGACAAATTGATACAAGTCATTGTGCAAAAATTGAAGAAGCTATGTTCTATAGTTGGTGAGATATATGGCAATAAGTTGCGCCACAAATTTTTTTAACCGCACAATAGATGACGTGGCTGTATCCTTTTATTGAAGCATGCGGGTCTCTCCTTTGTCATAGTTATGTATATCAATATAATAATATATCGTTGGGGGCTCCAGTGGCTAAGTGAGTAGTAAGTTTAGACTCAAGTAATGTCAAGCAAGTGTCGGTGACATGGGGATCAGATGGGTGGTCACTGGCATGTGTCTTTAAGCAAGACACGACAACCCTAACTCAAAATACAGGGCGCTGCACAGCGGCGACCGACAGTTGCATGTTGATGTTGTTGTTTTTTTTTAATAGTAGAGGGTTTTAC
>NW_004798138.1:81846-83026 GCF_000002075.1 Aplysia californica | reverse complement strand
GAAGTAAAATGAAGAAACGAACATGACAGTGAAGTAAAAAGACTAATTTATCGGCAAAGATCATTTTGCTTTAAAAAATAATATAAAAAATTAATAAATACTGTACATAAAACTGTCAGTAAGACTCCGACGTACCTCGTTGTTAAGCGTTGAAGGCGGTGGTGTTGCCGTTGTTGTTCTTGACGTGGTCTTTGGAGGAGGAGGAGGAGGAGGAGGAGGAGGAGTAGTAGTAGTAGTAGGAGGAGGAGGAGGAGGAGGAGGAGGAGGAGGGGCGGTTGGCGTTGTAGTAGACCGAGTAGGAGGCAAAACTGTCGTTGTTGATGATGATGTTGTTTTAGTAGTTATCGATTTTCTCGTGGTGGTTGCAGGAGGAGGTGGTGGTTTAGGCGCGTTTTTTGTCGCTGCCAGGGATCCATCAGGCAGACGATCCAGGGAAGCCCAGCAATTCACAACTCCTTGTTCCACGTAGGCTTTCCACTGCTCTCTCTGAGCAACCACGTGGGTCCAGTTCACGTGATGAGTGCCCTAGATAGGTTAAGAAGAAACAACAATAACACACTCACAATCAATTCAAAACCAGAAAAAAATCACATATTCGGTGGGTGGTTGGATGCACGTGATGAAATCAGGCGCTCATCAAAATTACGAAATTGAAGAAACTGGCATTTTCCTACCGTTTAAAAAAATTTAATTATTGTTCTTTCGGCTCAACACCTTTCATGTCCATATAAAACCGCATTTCTGTTTGGATCTTACTGAAAAGTGTTGATTAATTAAAGGGCACAAAAATGTAAAATTCCAGTTTCCAAGTACTCTCAAGCTGTGGAAGTCACCAAAGTGTGGTAGCCATTTTCTCGCTAATTTTACTTCTGAAATCAGGCGACCCCCACTTCATTCGATCGGGAATATCTCGACCTCTATTCAAGATAGATAGGTATCCGAAGCACGTAAAATGAGCAAGGTTTAAAATGATATCAATAAATCAACATACTCAAAAATTGACAAGCGCCTGAATCCATCTCGTCGTGACTCAATATTATAATAAGTATATGTTCATAACAGTGTAAAACATTAAAAACATGTCCCTCAATAAGACAGGTCATCGCGGAAGCGGAAGATTTGGTCAGGTGGGAAGAGTAAATAAGAAGTAAGAAAGAGGCCATCGTAGAGGTTTAACGCT
>NW_004798138.1:73605-77797 GCF_000002075.1 Aplysia californica | reverse complement strand
GTCAAGGGCATGGTAAATGAGACGTATTCTTCATCCTACATTTTTAGAGAAAATCTATTTGAAGAAGTAGTCTACCCTTCGGTTTTTTTTTGCTGTAGCAAAGGTGTCCATTATTCTGTTGACGAAGTTGCGGATGCTGTCAAAGATGTCTTTGTGGATCGACATAAAACCCCAGTGCGATTTTTAGGAGTTAGCATACTTCTCTACATGTCGTGTCGAGTTTGTAGTCCTCCAGAGTTGAATAAAGGCCTTGGATTGTACGACACTGAGCAGACTCAAATATTTCATAGCGATATAATATTTTAAAATTCTGTTTGTAACTTGATTTTATGCAAACCATAGTAGCTTTCTGCTATACGATCCAATAGAACTGTAGGAAACGACTTTTGATAGACCTGGCATTTGGAGGGGTCGAAGATTGATAGTGTATTGTTTTTATTTTTCTTCGAGCAACGATCAATAATTTGATTAACTAATATGCCACAGGCCTCCTTTGCAGCAATTTCGTTAATGTTGGGATGTCTGTGTTTCTTGAAAGCTTGTTCCTCAGAGGCCTTTCTTGTTAATGGAACACTTACACAGTTTTTAATTTACCCGACGGTTGCTTTAAAAACGTATGTAGAGCTTGTTGGACTGCTATGGGTGTTGTGCTTCAAAGATGGAAGATCCCATACACAACGTCAACATGAGTTAACAATTTGTTTTAAAAAGTGCACAACGAAGAAAAATGTATCGTTCTTTTATACTTTCAAGAGACCACACGCTTCGTGGGTAGTATTATCGTCTCAGTGCTCAGACTGAATTTCTTCAAGACAGAGCTGGATTTCTCCTTTCCAATAATTGAAGACTGTGCTAATAAGTTGAGACTGAAAATTCCACCTTGTTTCAGACGGCCGTTGAATAGTCAGGTGACAAACGTGTCTGAGAACGTCGATTGCGTTTTGTAGAGTGGGCAAAAAATTTCGAAAAACCTGCAGCGTTAACGAAAAATATCTTGCAGTCTGATATACCCTGAACGAGTGTGATTTAAAACAAAATTCAGCCTGTGTGCATAGCAATGAACAAAGACAGCATAAGAAAAAAGTTGGGGCATCTGAGTCTGTACACCAGAGTCTCTCTCGCTCATTTCAGCTGCCCCATTGTAGGTTTGGACAATCAGCTTCTCCTCAACGCTTAATGGTTCTAAAGCTTCGTTTAGGGCTGAAACGAGCCCTTATGAAGTTCTACCTTCGGCTTTCAAAATGACTTTAGAAACCGCTCTACCGGTTTTCTGTCCTTAATATACTTCAGAATGATCACAAATTGTGACAAATGACCTGCAAGAGTTGCTTCGTCAGCCTGGACAGAAAGAACGTTGGCAGAGCATAATAATATTATGTCTTTATTCCGTTCTTTGCGATATGTTTTGAAAATGCAGTCCAGCAGTTCGTTTTGTATTATTTTGCAAGTACATTTTACAACAGCAGCGCTTTGCAGATTATCAAACAGTATCCTGTCAATGTTAGCGTTACCGTGCAGTAAATCAAGAAGAAGTACGCCCCTGTTCCCCGACAAATAACCTTTTCCATGACCGCGAAGGGTGAGTTCGTGAGTTCCACAGAACAAAAGACACTCAATAACCATACATAATACGTGACTGTTCTTTTTTACCCGTTCGTTATAATGAGACTTTGTAATACGATGACCAACGCCTACCTGCACCGCTATGTCTCTCCGAAAGTGTGATACTTGACGGCATTCTACTGACGTGCGCTCTTGATGACGCGTGCCTTTTATGCTATGTTTCACACGCACAAAGCTCAGTAAAACCTGTCTTAGACCGCTAATTGGCGTCCTCAGTTCCAAAAAGCAGACTGTAGAGACAGTACAATGAGAGCTTGTCGAGAAGATCTATCAAAAACATTATTGCACCTTATTGTTGGGTATATTATTTTAGTATCTTTTGGTTGGTGAGGACCTTATTTCTTCACCCTCTCCTTGTTACCTTGATTTAGATAACTGAATTTATTTGCAAGCAAAAAAATCAACTTCATTAACCCTGCATTGGAATTACACACTCAAGTAATAAATCTTTCACCTCTAGCCTAGGCCTACACCATTCCAAGTAAGGCTCGTCTAACACAGTGATCTCTTAATACATCATGTTGACCGTACTCAAGTTTAGGGTTACAGAGGTGGGACTATTATATAGAGATAAGGCAAGACAATGGACCAATCGCACATCGCTGTAAGCACTCCGGTGGTTTGCTTCTAAGCTGTCATAATACGGGCATTGAAAATAATTATAATTAATATAATTGTGTACGCTATCGTGAAATGGTCTGAGATCGCGTTATTTCTAGACTGCCTCTATGGGCTTTGTTCAGCTGGAGCTTATTAATATTTATGTACAACGAAACTTGCTATAAACTATAAACGTCATCGTTATTTGGGTCAGCCTTTAGAGCATTCTTCGAGTTATATTAGATTACCACCATTGCATATGCTTTGTATTACTTGGGTGAAGCACGAGAACTTGATATCGTATAGTGGATCAGTGCTAAGATGAACTAACGGCCGATTAGGTTCTGGCGAGGAACTTGTATGGAAAACTGATTGGATAGTACAGTAGATGTTCAAGCTTCTTTTATCGTCTCTTTGTGGGTGTTGTGTGGACTTTACAATTTTGGGCAGAAATGCACGACCGTGCTCTATTGACGACCAGCCCCTGACACACACACACACACACACATATACATACACACATACATACACGCATACACACACACACACACACACACACACACACACACACACACACACACACACACACACACACACACACACTCACAAGAACATAGACAAGCATACAGGCATACACACACAAACACACATACACACACGCAGACAAACACACAAACAGACACACTCACGCAGACAAAAACACTCACAGACACACAGACACACACACAGTCACCCCCCCCCCCCCCCCCCCCACAAGCACACACTTAAGCACCTGTTTTTTATTCTTCATCTCCGCCTGTGCCACTTGCAGGACTCGGAGATGTGCCGTGCACTGTGTGAACTCTGGCACCAATACTCGTAGACTTCCCTGCAGCTGGGCTAACTGTCCGGACCAATAGCTAGAGTACTGCGCATTTTGCCGAGAATATCGCATCAAACTCCTCTTGCGATCACCGATAAGTCCAATCCAGCCCATGTTATTGCCTGAAATAAAAAGGACGAGCACTTTTTCTCATGAATAATGGTTTGGTTTCGTGTTCTTTAAAATTATTTATGGTGGGTTCTCCACAATCGTCAATAAGTTACATTTTAACCCAAATCATGTTATTGCCCTCAAATAAATATAAAAAAAGAATCCTTTTTTGGGGTTTTATTAATTTTTTCCCACTTTAAGCTTTCTTCTTCTTTTTTTCTGGTAGGGCTAGATACTTGACACAGGTCAAAAGTAAGACCAATGGGTTCTCTGAGGCTCTTAGCCTAGATATTGTGCGTGAAAGACTCGGTTTCAATTCCAAAATGGAGAAAATCTGTTGAGTATGACTTTTCCAGGACTAAAAGAGATGCAGCGTCCCACGGACAGAAAGAGATGATAAAAACTTTATCCATACGGGAATCGACCTCTCGTCTTCTACGTGCCACGTTGAAGCAGCTTTTTGTCACACGAAAGAAAGACGCTGTTCGTTCTTTATTAGTTAGATGAGCTTAACCAAAAGTCGAATTGATATAGTGTTTTAAGTCTATAATACTATATTTTTAAAAATAAATTCCATTTTTTGTGACCTTGCCTGTGGACTCCTCCCACAACCATGAAAGAGTCAGGGGTAGCATCTGATAATGCGACTGTAATGGAATATTTGACCGAGGAAGGAGGTCAGAAAATAAGACAATACTCAGAATCGAACACTGCACAGGCGGAGATGAAGAATAAGGAACAGCTTCTTATGTTGTTCAACTTCCTAACCAATTAGGATTAGATCTAGACCTATTGTGGCACATGCAAGTCGAAGGTAGGCATCAACATGGGTTCTCAGAGCGTATGACCAACGGGAGGTAATAAGATGAATTGCCTGAGTTCAGCACGGACTTTTCTTTTTTTTTGTCAGGGTTTTATGCATTCGCAACTGCCTAAGGTCATATGAGCCCGCGGGACTCACCTTATATTTTCAGTTGGTAGGAAATTTTGAATTTT
>NW_004798138.1:70034-71161 GCF_000002075.1 Aplysia californica | reverse complement strand
AATCTGGATGAGATTATTAAGATATGAGGGAGCTTTGTAATTGACACATTTATGACATAATATTAAAATTTTATATTATGGCATTCTAGCTGACACGGGAAGCCAATGCAACGTTCTTAACATGGGAGTAATGTGGTCCCTCTTCTTTTTCTTTAGTACAAGCCTAGCAGCATGATTTTGAAAACGTTGTAACTTGTGAAGAGTGGTTTTTGGTAAGTTAGCTAGTAAAGTATTGCAATAATTGATGCGTGAAAACTAAGAACGATGACACGAGCGTTTTCAACGAGTGTTCATTAAAAAACATAGACATGTGACCAATTTTTCCCAATTCACAAAATGAAATGGTACATAAATAATTGATATGATGTTCCTTTGACAATTTTGAATCAAAATACACTCCCTGATTTTTTGATTTATCAGTAAAATACAGTTTTCCATTTTCAGTACAAATATGATCAATGTCTTCGGGGATATGGGGATATATAAAAGAATTTCAGTTTTATTTTCATTAAGCCAGAGTTTATTATCAATCATCCACTTTTTGACGTCATCGATGCACAGACCCTTGGTGGTAAGCAAGGTTTTCACATCTGATCATCATCATCATCATCATCATCATCATCATCATCATCATCATCATCATCATCACAGGAGAAGTAATATTATTATATTATTAATAATTTCAATCTTCCTCCAGGAATTCAGTTTCCTACTCGCAGCTTGGGTTAGCCTTGATTTATTCAGAGTGAAAGAAGCTCGCCTCTTAATCATGCGTCACGACACGATACAATCAGGCTCTCGTTGATATTTGGGAACATAGATCCATAGCCATTGACACAATCTTAAAGCTTGTTCATTTGCCTTGCTTTTTGTTGAAAAAAAATACTCATCTGTCTTGAATATAAGTTGAAGGAGGTGGTGTCAGCCGTAAAATTAGTGAGAAAATGGCAGCCATATTTTGGTGATTTTTCCAAACTTCATCTACATCTACATTTGAGTGCCTTTGATCAAAGTTTTCCAGTGAAAGCTACCTGTGTATAGGCGGGAGAAACTTGGTTTCTTCGATTTCACTATTTTGACGAGCACTGATTTCACCTCGATGACACACATCCACACACACACACACA
>NW_004798138.1:66787-67926 GCF_000002075.1 Aplysia californica | reverse complement strand
CCCCCCCCGACCCACCTGTCCGTAGTTTGATTTACTTATTTACTTACTCTGTCTGGTATCTTCTTTCAAGAATTTCGGTTAATCACCTTGAGCTCTTTCTTCAAATCGGACAATGAAAAGATAGACACAATAGAACATGCCCTCAATGTACTCGTCCTCAGCAAAACGCAAATTATAGCTAAAGCCTCCGCCGAAGCCACCACTAATGGGGGGATTTCCCTCATCAACTAATGCTGCAGAAAAAACAAATGTTTGTTAGTTGAAAGGTAAGTTGTTGCAAAACATCCACGAGGACTGCCCTCCACCCCTCCCCCGACTCTTTTTTCCTCACACCTTTTTTTTCTCGCGTGGAATTTGGGAAAACCCAGACATCTGTTAATTCTACGTCCTTTTCTCATGTCCCAAGCATTCCATTTCAATACTTAAGATAAGTACACATAAGTACAAGTGAGTACATCATTTGAAAAGGACACAGAATTTTCCCTTGTTCATGGTGAAGACAACTTAGTGAACTGACTCAAATCCGTCGTTAATACACCAACAGCTTATGGAAGACAGCACAGCTTAGGAAAGAAAATAGTTAACAAAGCTGATACTCTTACAAAACTCGTAACGAGTTTCAAATCGAGTCGTAGCCACAGAAGTAATGAGAGTTACAATGAAACATGACAGGGAAACTTTTTTCCCCTTCGATTATTGAGGGTTAGAAACAATGGTTACTGACACAAAATGTCTGGTCAGTCCATCACTAGCTTTGTGGTGAGATAAAGCTGCCGGCTTAAAAGAATTGTACGTGAGCTCAGGCTCGCAATCAGTGTCAAGCACAGTGAGTGACAAGGCATTAAGATAAGTAGTTTAGTCTTTGGGGGTGAGTCTTTGAGCAAGACATGTCAAATTAATCACAACAGCAAGGCGTGGCACTATGCCGATCTTCAAACAGAGTCGGTGGTCTGTTTTATGTTGAGGTACATCATCATCATCATCATCATCATCATCATCATCATCATCATATTAATTTTATATTATTATTGCTGTTCTTCTTCTTCTTCTTTTCGTCATCACTATGAAATCATTACATCTGTCAATATCATTTGCCTACAAGTGTTACTGCTGTTGTTTACTGCAATGCTATTTTAGTT
>NW_004798138.1:62847-65276 GCF_000002075.1 Aplysia californica | reverse complement strand
CACACACACACACACACACACACACACACACACACACACACACACACACACTCACACTCAGATAGAAAGAGAGAGAAAGAGAGAGAGAAAGAAAGAAAGAAATAAAGAGAGGGAGAGAAAGTGAAGGGGGGGGGGAGGGCGGATGATACCCACTGAACTAAAGACGGTGCACCCCTGTACTCGATATAGCGAGGAGCAGTCATCAATATTGTTATTTTTGTCAGTAGCCTAAGGCCCGAGTCTGTGGTGCTAATGATAATAATAATTATTGTACCACAACTACAGCTCTTCGGCCGCAGGCTTCTCGATTACTCGGACAGATGATGTCATCGTACAACATCTGCCAGGACACGGTAAAATCAGACGCTCGTCAATTTTAGGGCATAAATTATAATAATAATAATATGTAGTTATCGGTATCATCTTAATAAAACTTGTTTATGTCTCTTCCGTTTGTTTGGGGAGTGGGGGGGGGGGGGGGGGGGGGACCCTAAGTTACCTCAAAAAGAAGTCGAGATAGAATTATGCAGTTTGAAGTTATATGTATCATTTTAAAGCGTGTTATTTATCTTGCTTCTGGTGGAAAAGTACCTCTAAATCTTGAATAGAGGTTGAGATATATGCAATAGAAAGGAGTCCCCTGAGGCCAGATGTAAAATTGACGAGAAAAGAGTCGCTAAAGTTTTATGTCCTTTTAAACAGTGTAGACCCCACTTCCCAACAAATAAATAAATTAATTAATTAATAAACGAATGAATGAATAAATAAATAAATAAATAAATAAATAAATAAATAAATAAGTAAATAAGTAAATAAGTAAATAAGTAAATAAATAAGTAAATAAATAAATAAACAAACTAATAAATTAATAAATAAATAAATAAATTAATAAATTAATAAATAAATAAATTAATTAATTAATATAGATAGATAGATAGATAAATAGAGAGAGCGAGCGAGAGAGCGAGAGACACGTTTAGTGGCAAATTTGAAATACATTGTTCCACTGTACAATTTTCAAAAGCGCTAGATGCGTGCATCACGCGCTCAAACACTGACAGACTGACAATACGTCTATGTTATACCTTGGCCTTGTCCATCAATGATCTATTTATAGAGGTACCAGCCAGCCATGTCCAGGTGCTGTTTTAGCCTCTTTTTTTCTGTCTGCGGATTAATATTCTTTTTCCAATTTATTTGTGCCGCTTCCATGCAAACGGTATCTATGGTTCTCAACCTGGAAGTCGCCTATAATTCGCTGTAATTGCCCCCGCCCCACCATTTCTCCTCACCCCCCCCCCCCCCCCCCAATAGTGGCCTCATCATTCATGCTACCGTCCATTTTTATCGATAACACGATTAAGGGCAGTATTAATGATAACAATAACAGCAACACACAAAGCAAAAGAGCAGCAAACGGAGGTAAGGGATGCACAATTGAAATGCGTTAATTTGTTCCGTGTTATTTACCGACTAAGATTGCGCAGCGCGTTTTAGCAATCGTATAATTGTATCATTTTTGTTTTCAATTTCATATGTCAATCTTAAATGCAATTTTAATTTTCATATTTTTACACTTTTGAAAATATACAGGTATATGTGAATGTTAATGTGAGTAAAAGAATAAAGATGGAAGTGAATTTAAAAAAAAATTATTTCAGAAATATCAAATATTAACTCAATTTTTAGGTTGCCGAGCAATTCTAAGATCGTTAAAACGCGCAAAAAGATTATGCCTATCGGTAAATAGCGCGGGACATTCATATATATTCATTGTTCTCTTTGTCGAGAGAATGACCAGAAGAAAGTTCCTATTTTGTCCCTAGATTTCGAGCCTTTTTGAAGATAAATTTCTGGCTTGTTTCTTAATACGGCACAATAGAACAACAGTTTGTATGTTTCTACAATTAGCAATAAATAACTGCCGTCGAACGCAGAAGACGTGAGTTCAATTCCGGTATATTGGAAGCTTTTGTCGAGTATCTCGGTCTTTATGATAGAACGTTCCATTCCTCTCAACCTAGGTTGGCCCTGACAGTCAGGATCGATGTCAGCCTCATTAATGATCTAAATTGAGTCGATTGGGGCGTGAAATACACCTGAATAAGCGTTTTACTCACAATACAGACTGCAGATCGCGACCGTGGGGATTTTAATACCAAGTTCTGTCCCTCCACTCTCCCCCCGCCCTGCCCTCCGAAACAGAATAATGAGCTTTTCCAGGAAGAGAAAATGGTGATGATAAGCCTGGTGTATGCAGGGTTAGAAAGGTGTTTAATTAACAATATTATTATCATTATTAATATTAATAATAATAGTAATAATAAATTGCATTTGTGCAGCGCAAATTCCCACATAAAAAGAGAACGAGAACAAGCGAGAGAGAGAGAGAGAGAGAGAGAGAGAGAGAGAGAGAGAGAGAGAGAGAG
>NW_004798138.1:58476-62737 GCF_000002075.1 Aplysia californica | reverse complement strand
GAGAGAGAGAGAGGGGGGGAGGGAGGGAAAGAGGAGGAGGAAGTAACCTCCCCAGCTCGGTCTATCCACTGTCTCTAAGAAGTTCACGAGAGTATTCTGTTCGCTTCTCGGTATTGTCCCTCCTCCCCCCTTGTTTGCACTCATACGCATAGTAATGGCGTGGTTGATAACGTATAATGGCGAGTAGGTGATCATTATCTTATTTCTTCTAATGTAGGTGTTATATGAATCCATCGACTCAATTTGGATCATTATGGAGATGGGCTTCGATTCTGCATGTCAGGGCCAACCCAAATCTTAATATCATGCACTGGAATGCCGAAGGAATCTCAAACAAGAAAACAGAGCTGGACAACTTTCAAAAAGATAACGAAATACACATCAGCTGCATACAGGAAACACACCTGCAGGAGGAGGCAAGCTTTAAGGTAAGAGGATATCAGTGCTTCAGAAACAATCGCCAAGGTAGAAAGAAAGGAGGAGTATTGACCCTGGTAAGAAATAACCTAAATACCACTGAAATCAAGAAATAGACAGGAGAGGCTGAATATATCCACAACAAGATCACCACCAGCAGAGGCACTCTGGATCAAGTGAACTAGTATTGTCCAAGCGATAAAAATCTTGAGCTAGAAACCATCGAAGTCCCAGACACAGACTTTCTCATCGCTGGAGATTTCAACAGCCAGTCCCAGAGTTGGGGTTATAACAGACTAGACAGGAGAGGAGAAGAAATATAGGCTTGGCAAGATGAAAGCCATCTTTTGCTTGCGAACAATCCTTTAGATCAATCCACATTTTATTCTCGAGCTTGACATTCAACTACGACTCCAGACATAGCACTCTGCACAGAAAACTTGCACAGACATCTAAGTAGAAAAGTGGAAATCCAGCTTGGAGGAAGTGACCATCGCCCTGTTCTTCTTACCATAGTAGACTGCCAGCCAGAGGACAGCCCGAAAAGGCCGAGATGGAACTACAAAAAGGCAGACGGGAGACTTTTCAGCATAAGAACTAATGAGCTGACAAAGAACATCGCAGTCTTCTACAAAAACATAAACAATGCCATCACAGAGCTCAATGAAACATCCTTAAGTCAGCAAAAGAAACCATACCTAGAGGGATAAGGAAAAATTTCACCCCATACTGGAC
Source organism: Aplysia californica (assembly GCF_000002075.1). Taxonomy (NCBI): domain Eukaryota; kingdom Metazoa; phylum Mollusca; class Gastropoda; order Aplysiida; family Aplysiidae; genus Aplysia; species Aplysia californica. The sequence goes on along the minus strand of NW_004798138.1, from coordinate 61,585 downwards.
GCCAGAACTACAGAAAACACATAACGAACTCATCAAAGCCAGAGAAGAAACTGAATCAGATCCAGGGATAGAAAACAACAACAAGCTACAGAGGTATAAAGCCCACTATCTCAAAACCAATGCATCAGGAAAAACTGGAGAGACAAAACGCAGAAACTTAACTTGGAAAAGAACACCACAAAACTATGGAGGCTTGTAAAGGGGTTAAACAACGAATGAAATAAAAGTGCCAAGATCACCCTAGAAGTTGAAGGAGAGATCGAAATGGAGAAAAGGGCAGCACATACCTTTGTAAAAGCATATGCTTAAGAAAGCAACAGCAAAATACTAAGAGAGAGACAAAAAGAAGTCAGACAAGAGGAAAGAAGGAAAAGAAGTGCAAAAAACATCCCGGAAGCAATGGAGAAGGAAATCACCACGGAAGAGCTGAAGAAAGCGATAAATCAACTAAAGCAAAGAAAATTACAAATGAAATGTTACAACACCTGGACAACACAGCATTACAGACTCTACTGGAATAATTCAACTTAAGCTGGAAAACTGGGCAAGTACCCCAGTGCTGGAAAGAAGCAACGATGATCCCGACCCTCAAGCCAGGGAAAAGTAAGGCACAGCCATTAAGCTATAGACCTATCAGCCTCACACGCTGTGTATGTAAGACAATAGAGCGCATCATAGCTTGCAGAATGCAGTGGTACCTAGCGGCACAACACATCCTAGTACCAGAACAAGCTGGATTCCGTCAGTTCAGGAGCACAGAAGACCAAACTACTTACTTGTCCCAAGTTATAGAGGACTCCTTCCAGACACAGAAAGTGATGCTAGCAACAGTTATCGATTTACAGAAAGAGTTTGACAAGGTATGGAAGGAGGGTCTACTAGTCAAGCTCCTTAGAAATGGGATCCAAGTCAACAAGTACCTGTGACCAAATCCTATCTACACAACCGAAGGGCACGTGTGCTGGTGGATGGATATCAAGGACGGAAAATGCTGCTGCGACAATGAGTGCCCCAAGGCTGAGTCAAGTCACCTTTGCTCTTTATCCAGTTCATCAATGACCTAATGAAAAACCTGCCCAAAGGAATACATGCCGCATTGTATTCAGACGACTTGGTTCTTTGGTGCTCTGATGAATTCGTCACTACTGCCACATATCGCATGCAACTAGCACTGGACAAACTCACTGCATGGACAAAAACCTGGTGTGTAACCGTAAAAAAAAAAAAATCTTCTGCTACACTCTTCACTCTCAGCCAGGCTGAGCCAAAAAAACCTCACATTAGACAAAACCCCTCTAAATTTTGAGAATCAACAGAAGTATCTTGGAATAATCTTTGACAAGCGTCTCACATGGAAACAACACATTCAAAATGCAGAAACTAAAGCCAAGAAGAAGCTTAATATCATGAGAAAACTTGCAGGGACTCAGCGAGGAGCAAACGAGAAAACACTTAGACAGGTCTATCTGGGTGCAATCAGGCCCCATCTCGAGTACGGATCCAGTGCATTGATGACTGCAGCACAGATTCACAAATACGCTCTGGAAAAAGGGCAAAATCAAGTTCTCCGAATATTCACTGGAGCAATGAGGTCAACGCCTATAGAAAAGATGGAACAAACAACTTCAATAGTGGCCCTGCTGAGAGCATGGGAGTGCAAGGTCCTCATACAGTGCACCAAAGCCACAGCTATGGAGGATCATATTATAATGCACACAAGAATAGCGAGATTAAACTCCACTAGACTTAAAAGATCCAACTTTATCAAAGAAAGCAGAAAAATCCAAAGACCCCTACAGGACCATTTACCAGCCACTGTGAACATGCTGACCCATACCCCACAGGCACCATCATGGGAAAAGTAAAACACAAACATGATTAAACACACACGTCCATTCCTATGTTCACCACAAAAGATGACCACAGCGACCTGAGCAAGAAATCTCTCACCGTGTCCATGCTTGAAGAAAGATACCCACGAGAAGCAAGGATAAGGATCTACAAGGTCGGCTCTGCCACTGATGCTGTGAAAAGAGGAGGAGCCGGAGTGTAAGTACAGTTCCCAAATGGACGGCGACAAACAGAGTCAGTCCCAACAGGGTGACATTGTACAAACTACAGGGCAGAGACGGAGGCTCTAATACATGCAGCAAACATCATCAAGAATGTGGTAGACCCCCAAAGCCAAGTAGTATTCCTAACTGACGCCATGTCAGTACTGCAGGCAATCACTGCCGCAAACTACCAAGGGTACGAGAAGTAATTGAGGACATCCCATGTCTGAGGATCATGCTTCAGTGGATTCCATCACACTGTGGTGTCTTAGGAAATGAGCAGGCAGACAGGATGGCCAAACTAGGAGCACAGATAAAGCCACCAGACAACAGCGTCAACTACACAGAAATAATGAAAAACTATTATAAATACCCTATTCTAAGCGCCACAGACACCGGATAGCTACCATGAGCTGCCCCGCCAAGAACAGGTGATTATCTTTCGACTAAGAACCCAACACACAAGACTGAGACAACATATGTACAAATGTTTAAATTAGCACAATCACCAAAATGCCAGTGTGGAGAGGCGGACCAAACTGTTAAACACATCCTTCAGCACTGCAGGACACACAGGGCCCTGAGACAGGAAACGTGGCCAACCCCACTGACACTACAAGAGAAGCTATACGGGCCGACAGATGAACTGAGCGGGACGGCCCAATTTGTGACAGATACCAGACTTCAAGTGAGATGCGATCGAGAAGAAGAAGAAGAGGGCCAACCCTGGCTGGGAGGGATACAACGTCTTAGTAGAAACACGGAAATGCTTGACGAAAAGAAAATCTCCTCACACCGAATCAAACTTAGGTCTTTTGCGTGCGACAGCGAAAGACCTAAATGCTACACCACATACACCGGTCGGTTCATTATTTACAAACTGTATACAGATTCATGGCGAATCGCTGTGTGGTATGTTTAAAAACACCGAATCAATTTCATTCATATCATTCTCACATCCCCCCCTCCACACTCTCTATCTGTCTATCTGTCTGTCTGACTGTCTGTCTGTCTGTCTGTCTGTCTGTCTGTCTGTCTGTCTGTCTGTCTGTCTG
>NW_004798138.1:46562-57926 GCF_000002075.1 Aplysia californica | reverse complement strand
TATCTATCTATCTATCTATCTATCTATCTATCTATCTATCTATCTATCTATCTATTAGTGATCTCCATTCTTTCACTGTTAAAACTTATAATGATGTAGATTTATAAAGCAAGAAATACTCGTAGTGAAGAGAGAGTATCATGATTTATCTATATAGATCTACTACAAACCATCTGGGGAACAAGTGAAAAAAAAATCTACTTCCACAAAACAGCCTACAAAACAAACAAACAAGCATTTATAACCCCCCCACCCCCCCCCTCGAGAAAAACACTGAGAAAAAAACTCATTGAACATAACATTCGCAAAAGGTATTGCACTTTCCTCAGACAAAACATGTTCAAGTCATCTCGCTACTCGCAGTATTCACATTATTCAGCTTCACTCCCGACTTAATTTCAGTGGTTTGTTTTCCTTTTTCTCCTCTGAATGTTATTTTTAAAATCTGATAGTGGAGACAGTGCGTGGAGTCTGTCCGTATCTTTGGAATTTTGCATTACTTTAGTGTCTCGAAATAGCTTACTCTAAAAAATCTCTGGCAGGCTACGGAAGCTTCTGAGTGCTTTATTTTTGTTTAAAAATCGATCTTACTGTTTTCATTTTCTCTAACGTTTTCACTAAACTCCAAGATTTACCTGGGCCTTGTGCACAACTAAAGATGGTACACGTTTCTATTTGAGATAGATAATAGATACAGAACAACAGCAACAGCAACAGCAACAGCAACAGCAACAGCAACAACAACAAACGAAATATTGTCCACAAAAGTGCTTAACCGGCGTCTGTGATATAGCGGTTAGGCGCTTCGCTGTCGCACGCAGGAAACCTGCGTTTGATTCCCTAGTGGGAACACATTAATTTATATCGAGTATCTTGGTATTTCTGGTGGACTTTTGTACTTCTCTCAGCCCGGTTGGCCCTGGTAAACATAGACCTAAGCCTGTCTCCTAAATGAACTAAATTGTATCAATGGGGGCGTTAAAGCACCTACATTAAAAAAAAAAAAGAATGCTTATGTGGACAACCATACTATTGCGTGTTTGATACTAGTATAGAGAGTGCCGCATCTTTTTTACAATAGTGGGGTAACAAAATCCGTGGCGCAGCTTACTGTCAAATATTTCCTAATCTATCGAACATAAACTCTCCAGTTTTTGCACAATGACTTGATTCAATTTGTCTTAACATATCAGTATTTTTGTAAACACCGTTTAGCTGCATTCAAGAAAATTACTTAATAAATATTGATAAAAAATCCAAGTACATGTAAGTGGTTAATTCCTACTGTTTTTAAAATGTTTACAGCTGGGGCAATATCGCTTTTAAAAGCAACTTACTTACTTACTACCAATTACGCCATCTGGCGTTTAGGGCAGCAACAAAGGATCTCCAGCTCTGTCTGTTTTGGGCCATCTTGGTCAGCGTTCCCCACGTATGATTCCAGGACTTTATTTCAGACTCTACTGTGCGTCTCCAGGTCACTTTGGGTCTGTCCCTTTTGCGGCGTCCTTCGGGTGTCCAGTGGAGGGCAGTCTTCACAATAGAGTCTGGTTCTCTTCTCAGAACATGTCCAATCCATCTCCATCTTCTCTTTTTTTTTATTATGGTGGTCATGTCCTCTTGCCTACATTTACGTAACAGATCTAAAAAAGCAAGTCTGTAATTTATTTCTAACCGTGACATTATCTTTAGTGATCGTATGTTTGGAGAAACTTTAGTGCAAAAATGTGCTCACTCTAGAATTGATTTCTTGTCACAAGTTTTGCCACCAGAAAGTGTCAAGATATTCAAATAATTGCATTCCAGAAAACTTGACGTGTTGTGAAACTCAAACTTTTTTAGGCCAGAGTTCCCACTCCGGCTTATGGTTCCCGTCCAGAGTAACTAGTCTGGATCTTGTGCATTTGGCACAGGGAGACATTGTTAAATCAGGACGTCAGTTTTCTCAAGACTAGATACTTAGCAGATAGAACTTTGAAATTCTGGAGTAACGATATGTCCATACCTGCTTCTAAATAATTTGATCTGAAGACAGTCTTGCCTTAGCCTTTGCATGCAAAACACAGGGGTTCGATTCCCTCTTTGAAAATTCTGATAAACCCAACCTGTACGTCATGTTTTACTACAGTATCCATATGACGTTGGGAACTCTGTGCCACCCCTTTTCAAAGAGGAAATTTACTCTTTGATCCGATTCGTACGCTTTGCATAGCAGTCTGTCAAAATCATTTTTTGAGAAACACTGAAAGTTTCAAAGAGATCTTCGTACTAGAAGTATTCTAAAACATGAAGAATACAACCCAGGGGGGGGGGGGGGAGTACAAAATGACCCCCAGAGCGTACAGATAGGGTAAATCGAAAGCGTTCGATTCTCTGCAGGGATGGTGTATCCCAGTCAGCCCAGGTTAGCCTCTGAACGCCAGGACCCGAGCATCCCATCTCCTAAACTCTGTGAGCTGATGTCCAGTGACGGCGTCAAAAGTTTATGATACCATAGTCTGTTCAAAAGTGAGGCTTCTTATTTACACTTGTGTGTCTACCCATTCTACAGACGACTGAAAAAATACAGGCTGATTCTTTTGGATAAAGCCTAGGATATATTAGACGCTTTATATAACTCTTTAAGGGTTTACCGGACACATAACATTATGCCCGATCATCAGCAAATAAAATTAAAATGCAATGTTTGGCTCGTTTTGAACCACATTACACAAATCAGAAACACAAACTTGTATGTTTTATAGTATGCATTTGAAGAATTTAAGATAAAGGAAACAGAAACGAAAAACGTATATATGAATATCGAAGCAATTTTATATACACACACACACACACACACACACATATATATATATATATATATATATATATATATATATATATATATATATATATATATATATATATATATATACACACATATCTATTAAGTTCCCCAAAACAACAAGTCATCAAGCGTAGTCGAATGACCAGAACCTACGTCCTCAATTAGTGTAAAGAAACTATCTCACGGTTTTCATCCTCTCTAATGTTCCCCCACTGGGTGGTTCCGCAAAAGTTCCTTTGCTTTGGTCTTGTACAAAACCTTTAGAAAGCAACCCAAAAACACTGTCCCCTGGAGTGCAAAAAGGAAGACATTTTAACGTAATTTGACTCAGCCACTTTTTCATAGCCCTAACGTTGTTTTTCGATGTGGCAGCGATTTCGTGTTGAACTCACAACACCCACAGAGTAAAATGACTTGGCCACATCTCGAGAGTGCGCCTTGATCAACCAGCACTGCAAGCCCACGACACAAGACGCCCTGGTTGGAGAAATAGACAGGACCTTGACGCCGCCGGAACCATTCCATAAAGGACACGATTACATCCCTCGACCTGACCCTCATCCTAGACACCCGACTCGCAGCTGACGGGCGATTTTGTTCACTCCACGACACCCGCCGGTATCAGCGGAAGGAAAACCGGTAAAATAAGATAAAAAATGAAGTTCACAATACCATCAGCCATCAGTCTGTTCCTTTTCCTTCTTCTGTGTTTGGTCACCACTACTCCATCATTGGCGTGCGGCAAAAAGAGACAAACAGCCGGCGACAACACAGACGGCAGACGACAAGGCTGTCTGGTACCAGACCTCTTTGTCTCTTACCGTATAAAATTGAATTTTTCTCCTACGCCGACTGCACGATTGTGACACTCTTTCGTCTAAAATCAGACCGAACAACGAAAATCATCGTTGAGGCTTCAATTGTTACATTTTGTGTTTTTATGTCGAACACCGTTGTGTTGGTCAAACGTCGTATGGCTTCGTTCATCGTCAGACATCCCACGACTTATTGTAATAACACTGACATTTTCACAATGGAGATGTTGTTCTTTGTGTAGTGCCAGCGAACTTGTCAGTAGTTTAGCAAGAGAGTTGCTGTTTTGTGGATCATTTCTTGGAACGTACTGTGAATAATTGTAGTTTCCCTCTCGAACCAGTGTTGTTAGGTGTACTGTAAGCTGAATACCAGAACTAAAGACAGTACTCGTCAATGCTGTAAGTAAAGACCGTGTCTTGTCTTCAAATATACAATATTTCATAATAGTGAAGGGTAACAATAGCCTGTGTGGGGTAGAATATGTATATTATTGAAAACTGTTTATAACATGTTTGTATATTATTGGAAACAAGATCAGCTCATAAAATATAATAATGTTGAATCACCCTCAATCAAAACAAATACAAGTAGACTTTAGTATTGGTTTAATACCTCTTTCAAAACTGAAACATTCTTTAATTTCGTCATCTCCTAATTAAGATAATTTGGGAATTCCACAAGAGAACGGAGCCCCCGTCTTCTGTGTGCAAAGATGAGGAGAGGAGGCTAAACATTAAATATCAAACGCTGTTTGACACATACATGTGTAGATTTCGTATAAAACAACTGAACAGGAGTATCAAAAGACGGTCACCGCGCTCATATGACCTTATGCAGTTGCGAGCGCCGTAAAACACATATTTAAAAAAAATTGAAATAAAATAACAACGACTGAGCTGTGATAAGCGTTACAGGCACCGAAATTTTTTTTTATTAATTGCTCCTTTTTTCCTAAGAACTCAAACAGCAAAACAAACAGCGCCGTGCGAAGCATTATTAGAAATTTACAAAAATCAACAAAGCAAACAAACATGAAGCTATGGCCTTGAGACGAGATTTGTTTCTGTTCTGGATTGGCCTGGGCTGTGAAATTGATTGCGTCTCAAGATAATACCGTTGTCTTTCTTTTCTTTCCGAGGATGCTTGACTTTTCTTTGACCACCTCGCATCTGCTAAGATTCGCAAGAGCTCGCTCCTTATTCCCAAGAGCTCGCTCCTTATTCCCAAGATAGAGAGACAGGGCAAGAAGTGGCGAGAGTATGCTTATCTTATACGTGTTTGAAGTGTATACGTGTTTCAATGTGTGATCATGACAGGCTGGTCGCTATTATAACTTTTACTTTTACTCTCCTCTTGTTACCAAGCTAACATCCTGCGGTAGCAAGAAAGGATAACGTTACTTCTCTCTGTCAGTTCCTGATGGATGGCATTGTAATCATTATAATATTATACAAACAAAAGAAATAGTACTATTGTAAGTGTTTGAATATGTGTATAGACGCTGGAGAATATTATCATTGGTCTGGGCAAGTGGGTGGTTCAAGGGCAACCCGGGCTGAACACTATGCGATATCCCAGAGCACAAATTTGGATACCCAATTAAAAAAGCAACAACTCCCAACTCATGAATAGAACTCGCGTCTTCTGCGTACAACGATAAAGCCTCCCAAACCCCAGAGCAAACTAGGATAATTTCCAATTGTTACACAGTTTCCAGTATGCAACTGAGACCGTTTTCGCCCGATTATCTTTTTTTCACCGCCAAGTGACTTCATATTTCGCAGCCGTGCGCGAAGTGAAAATTTGCCTTTTGCTCACAGGGCCCGACAAGTACACCACATGCCGGTGGCGTGCGCAGGATAAGCTGAGGTTGTGTCTTTAGATCAGGATAGTACACGCGTATGAATATATACTTGTTTTCATTAAGTTGTTATTAAATAAATATACTGTGTGTCCCAGAATAAACAGTATATTTACGTGCAAATAATAGGTCTACAAAATAGAATGTCTGGGTTTTTAAAAAAATCGAATTTTAATTTTATACAGTTTGGTGTAGGCCTACTTAAGTATCTGAAGAATCGATAAAGCGTGATGTTTTCCTCTAAAAAGACAAGAAATCACCTTTAGGGACTTTTTCTGGAGGGAAAGTCCTCATAAGTTAGCGCTTGTTCTTCAACTTCAAATCAACCCATAGTGGGACAATGACAACAACAGCGTGTCTCCTCGTGAGCCTAACGTGTATCGTAGTGCTACCAACCTTCTCTTCTTTTAGTCCTTAAACCGATCGAGAATGGTGCATGTCTGGCAATGTAGCATTGGTGCAGGACACATAGCTCCTACGGTAAATAATGGTTTGTCTTGAACAAAAGGAATCCCCATTACTGAAAAGAATATATATGACACCATTACTCAGTCGCAGAATGCCGCGCGGTATGTAATAATCCCCAACAGTTTCTTTACGATCACCGTTGTTTCCTTATTTCGATTCAGCCGTTTGACTATTTTCCCTGACGCTTGAATACCAATATAATTTTCTGTTTACGGCCACGGCAGAGACCAACGTTTTCACAAAAGTCAATAAATTCACTCTTTATTCTACTAATTAATTTTTAGTTAACTTATATCACTCTAACTTTTAAAAAAAACTCTGATAGGAAGTCATTTCTCTCAAAAGTTTCTCGTATCACGGCCATCTCCCGTTAAAAGCTCATTACCCGTTGTAGCCTAAACAGATACAGGAATTTTAAGCAATAACAGAAGCACAATGAAATGGAGGGGGGGGGGGGGGGTCATGATATTGTCAATAATACACTCGACCAAAACCAAAGAAATTGATTATGTAAAATTAAACTGAATACGCACCTTAGTAAAATGCCAAACAAGACACCCAATTTCAAAATGCAAAGGTGAAAGGATCGGCATTTTACACAAAAAATGGGTGCAGCATGAAACTCTTTAAAAACACAGTTTGAATGAAGAAGTAATATGAAGAGAACATATTTTATTTTTCTTCGATCATAGCAAATGCTCGAATGTGATTTCTTTCCCTCGACATAACGCGTCACACGTCCGACAAAATTTGCCACCACATTTTAGCAAACGACCTATGTGATCCCCTTGATAACTCGTCTTATTGTATGCTACCGTTTCCCGAGATCTCTCGGATGCCTGTGGTACACATTATCCTTAATGAAACCCGAGAACTGAAAATGAAGCGTATTCAAGTCTGGGAAAATCGCCGCCCGATTGATATCACGTGGTCATTAAAAATGTCTTGCAGTCAGTAAGGTGAGGGTCGCCCTCGTTTAGGTGGCGATGCTCCGTCCAGTTGGAACGACACACAGTGTACACCCACGCTTCCTCCTCTCAAAGATGATGTAAACCGCCTAAAAATTTACCTGCAGTTAATCTAATTTTCTTTCATTATCCACTCACTGCTCATTGTAAACCATGGCTTCATGGGGGGGGGGGGGGGGGATAAAACGTCACCTTACAGTCACAATGCTGGATTTTCATTGAACCCCACCAAAATCCTGTACCCTGCACTGTTGGGTCAAAGTGACCCTTGTTACTAAACCATACAGATTCGACTCATTATTGATCCTGCTCCATCTTTCTTTCTAACCAATGGTACTTCTCAATTCAAGCATCGACGTCTTATAACGACAGGGCTTGCTTCTCTAGGGCAATATAGGCGGTAAAAGACAAAGGTCTTCTCTTACAATTCGATGAAGCGACGTCTATGCTAATTTCAGCTGACGAGTTCGGTTGCGGCACAACAAGCAAAGGCTTTCGTTAACAGAATCAACAACGCGCCTCTCACTTTATGCATTCTGTTGTTGCACGGACAAAAGAGTAAAACAGTTGTATTCCTTTATCCGCTACGAATTAAAACGTTAATTTTCAGTTATAAAAGTTGGCTTGTTCTTAAAATGTATTTGAAATATCTTTTATATGGGATTAATTTCAACCAAATTGGCTTGGATAGCACGAAAATATAGCCATTTGAAAGTGAAGACTTCATTTTGGGATATTCTGGAGTCTAATTTGTGGTTCCTGTATCCACTGAAGACGATCTACACCCCCACCAGGGCAGTGCTACTGACAGAAGATGCCTTAAGGCCGTTCCCAAAGGGAGGATATTAACATGTTCTTATGCACAGTAGAATTGTAAATGGGCTGATGTATCAATGTCATGCTCGTACGTGTTTGAAGAAAATAAGGGGAACTGCTGCTTTTTCTTTCCTCATCCACACATATCGTCATTTTCCCTCTTCTTCTTTTGTATGTTTGTCACTCTCTTGTGACCCGCTATTTCTGGGGTGCCTTGATAGTCGAAGCAGACTTTGCGCTGTTCAGGCTAGAGGAGTGAGCAGAGTAAGCCTGATTCCCCTTTTGGACTTCTCTGTTGACATCCACCGGTTGTCGCTCACATGACCGTATGCAGTTGCAAGCGCCGTAAAACCTTATTAAAACTAAACAGAAGACGGCCAGGTTCATAAGCTTGTATTATGATCACCTAAAACTCTGTTCCCCAGGGAGCATCATTTACTCTATAAAGAACCAAATAATGGACAAGGAAGAGAATGTTACCCGCCCACCAAACTTTTACAATACTTTTGTTTAGCGCTTCATTTGCACCCCCATTGTCCACATGAGCGCAGCGACGTTTATACGGGGAACAAAGAGCGGCAGCTATGACATTGCCCGGTATAGGATATCACAATTCTAGTCCATGGTCAGGTTACGCAAGAAAAAAATAATCCGTAATGGATTAATATGATGAGCTAAAACACAAAATTGGCGGAGGGGCGGCAGTAGTGAAAATTAACAGTTTTTTCTTCACTTTAATTAGATCGCCTTTGTTTAAATGAAACCTCAATTAGTTATTCTGACCTCTGACAGAGGGACCGAAGCTGTAACAGATCCATGAGCCCAGCAAGCCCAGAGAGGAAACTATGTCGCTTAATCGGTGAGTATCAGCAACACATTATCTGTATAAATCTTTTACTCGGGAAACCCATTTGCGTCTAACGAGAACAGAAAATTTAATTTCAGAAGCTGACCAGAATCGCAAAGAAAGGTGAGCCTGCCTGTGCTTTTCAACACATAAACACAAAAGAGTATACAATAGGAATCAATATGTGAGGCATCGTGGTGGAATCAGGCTTTCGTCAATTTTGGGGCATATAGAGTTATTGGTATCATCTTAAAGTTTGTTCACTTGTCTTTATTTGGATGAAAAAAATATCCATTTATCTTTAATACAAGTCGAGGTATTTGCGAAAGAAAGAGGTGGGGATCACCTGTTTTCAGAGGTAAAATTAGTGAGGAAATGGCCCCCAAAGATTAGTTACTTCCTTAGCTTAAGAGTCCGTGGCAACTGAAAATTTACATTTTTGTACCATTTATCAACGTTTTTCAGAAAAATCTACACAGAAATGAGTTCTTTAATGGGCATGAAAGGTATTGAGCCCCCCAAAAAAATTGATAAAAATTCACAAACCTGCGGGAAAATGCAAGTTTCTTCTCTTTGATAATTTTGACGAGAGCCTGATTCCACCACGTTGCCTCAATATAACATTTCGAACCAAAAGGTTTAGGTCACCTCGGCTAATTGTCTCATCTTAATTTCCTTCAGTAATTGAATGAATTCCCGCTTTTGTTGAGACTGACAGACTCGGATCTAGGGTGAACGTCGAGAAATTTGACACCAACTTCATACATAATGAACTTGAATACAGTAAACAAAATTAGAATCAGCCGCAAGTTACAGAAAAGCTGATGTCTGCCGATGATTGGACAGCGCGTTCGTTTGTGTGTGTGTGTGTGTGAGTGTGAGAGAGAGAGAGAGAGAGAGAGAGAGAGAGAGAGAGAGAGAGAGAGAGAGAGAGACAATATGATTCAACATCTTTTTCTGGTTTGCTTGTAGGTTAGGAGAAGGGAACGAGGTTGCAGAGTTTTCTTAACAGCTTTACCCTAGGGTACGAACACGGTGACACGGACAGACAGGGACAGCTACTTGCTGTCGCACAGGGACGGACAGGCACAGGGAAATGTGGTCACATTCAAACAGGCAGCAAGAGACTGCAACATTGTCAATCATGGCGCTAACAAAGAAGAAGAAACTCTTATTATTATTGTGGTTACGAAGGAAATTAAGACGTTCACGAATTTCTCATCGAAGATATGCGGTTCATCTTATCAACAAAAAACGCTTTTTGTTAAGTGAATATCACCATCTCCTCCCGCAGCTTGTGAATGATGAGGAAAAATTCATTGAATATTTTCGAATAAAACCTTCAACATTTAGAAATCTTCTAGACCTGCGTGAGGAAGATTTGACGATTAGCGTGATGTTTTTCGCTCTTGTCATAAATTGCTGGCCTTTCTTGCACCGCAATGATCAGTTTCTCTTCAAAATCCTCCACCTTGACAAGAACAATCACTGTGATCGTATCTTTATTTAACTCCCTTGAAACAGACAGACAGGAGAAGTAGTGCACGCACTTTTCGAATTTTCCTGACTGTCGCTGGCTGTTGCTGTCTGTGCCTGTCCGTGTTCAACATAGCCGGGTTGGTGTGTTTTAAAAGAAATCATGAGCGGTTTTGGTGTGTACGCTTTTTGATGTGTTGCTGTGACAGCAACTGACTGTCCCTGTCCGTGTCACCGTGTCCCTAGCCTTAGAGTGTGTTAACTCACTGAACACGAGCATTCTATAGTTCGTCAACAACCCATGAAGACGCAACGTTTGAGTCACTTTAAAGAAAAGAGTATTTAAAAAAAATCCCAAAAAATTTTAAGACCTGTTTTCTCTATTTGAAAGTAAAAAACAGGCAGACTACAACATGTGTGCTATAATATATGAAAATTCATGTATCTGATTTGATTTGTATCTGGTTGTGCGAAACATAACTTTTGGTCGTATGCTGATCGGACATGTGTCTGCTACTTTACATCCTTATGATTAAAGAGCTTAAGCGGGAGGTTGGCGGTTGCTCTGGCATGGGGTGATTTGTTCCTTCTTTCCTATCAAACATCTATCGTCCTTATCGCTTCTCTTTCTTTTTTGTGTTTGTTAATCTCCCGTAACACATCTAATCTTCGGCACTTAAATGATCTAATTGTTTTGCAAGTGACGAAAAACGCTTACTAAAACTAAACTAAAAGACCCGAAATCTACTGCACTGCTGTGAAAAGAGTAGATTAGTTTTCACCAGAACGTGGCAAGCCTTGACGTTATAATATCATAACCCCCATATTATCATATCATTCCCTACATGTTACAATTAGTATGTTAATACTTATATTCGCATTTTTAAATATATAATCAGATAGAGTCAATTTGAACGATAAGGACAACAAAGTTATAAAATGGTACACGTAATGCTTTGACTGGACACCAGACGTAGGGTAGGCAAGGAAACATTATGCCAGGAAGGCTGACAGATATTCGAACCTGACTTAAATTCGAATCTCGAAAATCCTTATGGTATCCCAGTAAAGGTGTTTTACGCCTCCATTAAGACAAAAAATATCATTTAGGGGGTAGGCTTCGACAACAACAGCAGCAAGAATAATAATGGCAATAGCAACAGAAGCAACAATACCGATGTTCCCAAAGGGAGGATATTAACATGTTCTTATGCACAGTAGAATTGTAAATGGGCTGATGTATCAATGTCATGCTCGTACGTGTGGGAAGAAAATAAGGGGAACT
>NW_004798138.1:42482-44414 GCF_000002075.1 Aplysia californica | reverse complement strand
AAAAAAAAAAAAAATTTTTTTAAATCCCCAACAACAACCAAAAAAAAACAACAACAGCAAGAATAACAAGAAAGAAACGAACAACCAAACCAAAAAAGAAAACAGTCCACACCAGCGCCGTAAGGATTAGCGCCATAATTTTGTTTATGCTGTGAGCTGTGCCACAGATATGAGTCAGACCACCATAACCTTTTTTTCTAATGCAGCTAGTTAGGCTGAAAAAGGCTTCTCGTTCTACGTTCTTCCCTTGGATATTAAGCGTCAACTACGAAAACAAATAATTGTTGCCTGAAAAGACAAACAGAGATTATCTTAATATATTCTACGAAATTCCAACTTTAACGGATTCAAATTTTATACCTAATAATATGTACTCGGTTTTTATTTTTTTAATGGAAGGTCAAATATCAGAAGCAGTGGTAGTTCTTGAAAACAACAATAGCAGCTGCTTGTATTGTTTTTGACCATTTATACGAACATAAGGCTAGGTAGTGACTCATAATATGAACTGCCTCCGTCCTTCTGCGAAGATGCTGTATTTCGCTCGGTCTCGATTGACTCTGGCAGGCAGTAATAGAGCAGCCAGCCTCCAAAATGTTTTGATTGTGTTGATACATTTGCCATTACAATTGCAGTAGTGACTTTTTCTTCTGCTCATTTATCTCTAAATGGACACTTGCGCCAAGGCTGCTGTTTTTTTATGCACGTCCTTCAGGCTCCCGTAGAGTTTTGAGTCTCCCTCCCCAAGGTTAGGTCAAACTTTCCTTCTAAGTGCTTCATTCATTGGGCAGTCCTGTAATATACCATGATTTACAGCGGAAATACTGTTTTGCTGACATTTTTGTATGGCCATTTTCATTTGTTTGCCGTCAACAGCAGATACTTTGTTACAATATTCGAGGGAATTCAGCAAATTTGAAAATAATGGTGTCATTCAAAACGCCACGCGAGACATATAATATTTTGTTGTGAAGGCATCTATTGATTCTCCTGTAGAATTATCTTTCATCAGCAGTAATTGTTCCTCTCGAAAACATGCTTCTGTAATGCAACAATAAGTGGAGTGCGCGCAAGTGTTGTATGGTTTGAAGAAACGAAACTTCATCGATGTTTCGAAGGGTGAAGCAGCTATTCATGTTATTCAAATACCATCGGCGATTGCTTTTGATTTTGTTTTTGTCTTTTGAAATAGTTTTTCCCCCTTATATTATGTTCAGCGGCAACGGAGTTCATCACGCCTGCCTACTGCTTTTTTTTTTTATCTTTCTGGAAAACCCATTCGCAAGGCTTGGACATTTAAGAATCATGGGCCCTTGGGTTATTTTAGATATGACTTGTGAATATTGAATAGTGGTTGATATACTACTTATAGTTGTGTTTTAGAACTCTGTCTTGTTGACTTCAGTTATCTTTCTATAGGGTAAGGACCATGAACAAATGTTACTGTAGTTACCTCAGTGATTTTAGAAAATCAATATGCTCTAGTTTTACGGCGGGTAAGAATCTTTGCATGTGGAGGATACCATAGTTTTACTACGGGGGAGCAAAGAATAACACCAGCCGTGATACTGCGCGTCGTAAGAGGCGACTGAAGGTCCATAGATCTGGTCTCCTGAAAAGTGCTAGTTTGTGGAAGGTCAACTACCCAACCCTGTAAAAAAAACCCTGAAAAGTTACAGAAATACGACAAAATATTCATCTATATAATGTGCAATCTTGGGAGACAAAGGAACTTCTGCACTAACATGGACTTAATGGAGGACAGTGGATGCACAGCAAAGTGGGAAGACATGAATAACATCAAGAAGCTAGCCCAGGATAGGAAGAGGTCGAAAGTGTTTGTTCGTGGCCTATACCTTGATCCAGGGTGAGAAAGGCAATGATGATGATGATGATGATGATGATGATGATGATGATGATGATGATGATGAT
>NW_004798138.1:34617-40980 GCF_000002075.1 Aplysia californica | reverse complement strand
CAAATTTTGATCATTTATGCATAATTTCTTGTTATTTTCCATTATCATTATTTGTTAAAATTAACAGAATCGCATAATTTCACATTTGTGGGCTCAGTTTGCATAATTTCAAAATGTTTCTGGCATAAAACGATGGGGACAGGACGGTAAAACCACAACAGTCACATCAGATGGATATTATCTCATCGTGCTGAGAAAGTTTTGTACAAGTTTGGGGAGAGGGTGTTATGCTGTAGAGGCCACGTTCCTGTGGGATGGGGGCCAAATCCCCTCACGTCAAGAGCGGCCCTTGAGGGGTTTAGAGGACGGCTTATTAACCGAAAGTTTACAAATGAATGCTCACCCAAAGAGGTTATAAATAGTACTATTATAACCTCTTTGATGTTCACCACACTTTCCTCGACTTGGGCCCATTCAGTTGTTACCTCTTTTCTCCCTTTTTATGAGCCACAGAGTCTACTGGAACTACCCATAAACTATAGAAGATCAATGTTGAACTCGACGTCCAAAGAATCAACCCAGAAACGTGCCACGTAGTTATTCAAAATTTCCAGTGGCATATTGGAGTTTGTTGGGACAGATATAGAGATTTACATAGCCATAACCTCCCTGGGTTTATTTGGCACTATAAACTTTTATAAAAATGTGAGGCAGCGTGGTGGAATCAGGCTCTCGTCAATTTTGGGGCATATTGAGTTATTGGTATCCTCTTAAAGCTTGTTCATTTGTCTTGCTTTCAATGAAAAAAATACCCCTCCATCTTCAATAGAAGTGGAGATATTTTGGATTGAAGGAGGTGGGGGTCACCTGGTTTAAGAGGTAAAATTAGCGAGAAAATGGCCGCCAAAGCTTGGTAAATTCCCAAACTGGAGAGTCCATGGAAACTGAAAATTTATATTTGTGTGCCTTTAATAAACGTTTTCGGTGAATTCCTCCAAGGAATGTGTTGGTAAATGGACATAAAAGGTGTTGATCCAAAAAAATAAAAATTGATAAAAATTGCTAAGCTGGAAGAAAACTGCTGTTTTCTTCGATTTCATTATTTTGACGAGAGCCTGATTCCACCAAGCTGCCTCACAAATTGTTTTTCAATGCACACATAGTGACTATTTGAAATGGAATAGTATGGTTGATTTTTAAGAAGTTGCAAAGTTTTGCGTTTCACTCAATTTTTATTGAATTTTTAAAAAATGATATGTTTCCAACATTTCAATAGATTTCCTTCTTATCTGCAATTTTACGTCGTCACTGCTGAATTTTATTTCTTCGAAGTTTTGTTGAAATTTGTTGAAAGATAACCGAGTTATTGCTCTTTAAATAGGTCCTCTTTTTAAGACACCTGGTATCTGATTTTACATTGATATCTCCACAGCCGAAGTTCTGTTGCTGCTGTGTCTCTTGGAATCCCGGCCATAGTGATTAATATCTATCTACTCGTCGTCCTCTGCAGGTGAGTTCAATATTAACACTTCTGTGTTGACGAATGAAACTGTCGAAATCACTGCACATGATCTCAACGCGTTTTTGCCGGATTCAGTCGTCTTGTCGATTTCACTGCGTTGACGTATTCTTGGAAGATCACCCCAATTGCGCCAACAAAGGTTGTCGAATATATGTTTTGTTATAGAAAATAGAAGTATATCAGCTGTTGTTCAAGCATCAAACTGTTGAGCCTGCACATAAAATTTGGCTATACCTTGGCCGTTTCCCCTCTGAGTAACAGGCGTTATCACAAATTATCTTGAGATTATCCCACATAAAAGTCCCTTTCGGTGGAAGATTTGGGCGATTCTTGAGTCGACGGTGAAAAAAAATACATTAGTCAATAAACGACATGCTTTTTCCCTCAGGATTGGCATCCTAACAGCCTCCTTGCGGGATATTTTGGCTGGGCTTTCAATAAGTTGTACATCCACCTTTCTCTGGATAGGCCTTCAAAAATATGTATTTTTTGCTGTCACAATGTCTCAACAACCCCCCCCCTTTGAACGTGGACTGGGTGTTAAGAAAAACGACAACCCCCCAAACTCTGATACAACTTGTTTTGTAGATATTTTCCTTCATACAAAAGTTTTGCATTTCAGATTTGAACATAATATTTGGAAGCCAAAAAGAATTTGTCTGCTTTTCATTTTTGATACGTCCATGGAATGGTTTTGCTTTATATGGCGCATTTTAAAAAACAACCCATGTTCAACTGTGTTCCCATCTTCGTAGCATGACGCAAAAGTTCTCATGGGGGCTCTCGTGGCCTAGAGGTTAAAGTGTTGGCTTCTCTTTAAAAGGTCCCGGGTTCGAATCCGGGTAGCGACCGAAACATTTTCTTCTCTAAAATTGTCTCCTTTCACCTCCTTTCCGGCTCTCTAGCACTGTTCTGTTGTCTGCTTTCATTTCCACATTCTGCCCCCACCCCTCACCTCCTTTGTACCCTCCTCTGGGCCCCTGACTCTACTGCTACTCCTTGGCTCCTCCTTACTGCTGTCTTTCTGCCACACCCCTGATCTTCTGGTAGGAAAGATCTACACCTAGCCTGCTCGGACAAGGGCGAAAAATCTCGGAGGGCTCGTGTGCAAGTTGCGCACGTTAAGGATCCCTTGGTGGTCTAAAATCGATAAGAGTAGGCTTCGGCGCCACCCGGGCAAAATTCAAAATTTCCTACCAACTGAAAATATTAGGTGTGTCCCGCGCGCTCATATGACCTTATGCAGTTGCGAGTGCCGTAAAACACTTCACAAACACAAAAACAAAAAAATTCTCATTAGGCGTACCACTAAACGTTGCATCACTCACGCCATATTACAAGCTACTGCAGACTAACAAGTCAACAGAAGTCTGCAGGCAGGCGCGGTTCGTCCACAGAGCACGGTCGTGCGGTGCCGCCCAAAATGTTTTTAATGTTCTATTACGTAAAACGCCCACAATCATAAAGTAAAAGAAGCCAGAAACAAACACTAGCCAAATATTATATAAAAACAAGATCCTCACTGGTGCAACAACTGTCATTTCTGTGTCAAGAGCGTCGTAAAACATCTACTATGCCATGCCAAATTCCACGCGCTTTAGCTCAAAATAACAGTCTAGTATTCATAAGATATTCAACAGTGTAACCTGACCTATAAATCACTCTTGGGGATAACCCAAGCGATGACGACACTCGTAGCGAGTTTGGCGGTACATTAATATTAATAAGACGGCACATCTCAAATGGGCTCCTGCCGAATAGTTCCGAAACATTGCCCATAGTAGGCAGTCTAAAAATAAACGCGATAGACCGTACGCTATTCTTTGCCAATATTATGTGAACACCGGAGCAATCTAGTGGAGTGCTCAAGTGAATTGTGATTGGTTCATTGTCTGTCTTGCCACTATTTTAAGTGACTCTGTAACCTTGAATCTGAGGGAGGTGAACGTGACCGTCCTATGAGTTGTGCCTTTGAATGGTTTTTTAAGTGGAGTGTTGAAAGTTATTACATGTACTTGAGTGTTCAGTTCCAATACAGGAAGAACGAAACTGATGTTTAGCTAACAAACAAGTTTAGTACTAGAAATCAAAGTGACAAGTAAAAAGAAGGAAAAATAAAAGCACGAGGTCATCCCTCACCGACCCAAAGATCCTAAAATTATACACCGTCTTATTTACTATGCCCTTGACTATCTTCTGAATGCGATAGCTTAATTGTGCACGTCCACTTTTTAGCCCCGCGAGCCGCCCCTGTCTGCAGGTATCATTTTCCACATATTTCTTTAGCCTGCGGAGATGATAGTTAAGTTTAGTAGAGCAGAGAGCTTTCTGCATTGAACATTACATCTCCACAGACTCACCAAACCTTACATTTCGTATGTTCTACGCAGGACATGTAAAGAATGATTAGGTGCTCTCAAGACATTTGGTGTCATGAGTAGAGAAGTTCCGTCAGTTTGGATCTATAGCGAACAGAACTAAACATTCCTATAAAATGACCACTTCAGGTCGAACACACACCATGCGCCGCCCTTTAAACGTCATTAGGGTGCATATTTCATTAGTTGAGTCCCATGAGACGTCTGACCGTAGATAACCTACTGCTAGGACTTTCTTACACATCAACAGTCTACATTCTCATGGCAGATCTTAACCTATGTCTGTACCGTTTTCATCTTCGCTAGGCCGAGATGACATGGATCAGAGCATGGCAATGTGTTCATGATTCCTCGATTGTCTTGAAAAGAGGGATTATTTCCTCGAAGACTTTTGGTTTAGTGCAAAGCCCATTTTCACCCTGTGGGGTATGTTAACTCCAAAAATGATTTCTATAGGGCACTCCACTCTCTATTGTTTTTAAAATTCACTTCATACTGAATAGTATGTACAGTGTATTATGTGACTTAAAACACTCATGGTTTAGTAGGTCCTTGTGTTTGGGCGAGACTGAACATTTCGAACGACGCGTTAAAAATGTGTAGAGTCCAAAGGAGGGCAAGTAGAGCACTGCTTCTAATAATTCCAGAATGAAATCGTTAGTTTTTTTAAACTTTGTACTGGAAAATAAAATATTGTTTTAATGTTACAGGAATGAAAAATTAGATGCCAAAGAGAAAAAAAAAAAGAAAAAAAAGTCAACCAGTCTTTTCACGACTTCCCTTACAAGATTTTGAAAACCTGGTGAGCTTTGCGTTTCTTGGGTACTTTTTCTTTAAGCCATTTCCGTTTTCAAAAAAAGTTTCTTCTTCGTGGATTTTATGTCAAACAGATTCCTTTGGAATGAATTTTTTTCCTAACTACAGCATTCTAGAACAATTTTTGTTCGAGATATAAAGAAAAAAATTGTACAGGTGAGGTTTTTTTTTTTTTTTTTATCACCCTGTAGTTTGGTATTTGTCTTTCCTCAGAGTCACAAAGTTGGGCAATACGGTCAACAAACTCATGTGCAGTCTGTGTGTCTGCGGGGTCATCATCGGCATTATATTCCTGCTGTGGTCCTTCCAGAGCTTCATCGTTCGCCGCCCTGGCCTGTGTCTCGCATTCACCTGCTCCAATCTCGCCGTTTTCATCGTGTCTATCCTCCATTTTATGATCCTCAGTTTTGACAGATATATCTATTTCGTCCACCCTTTTAAGCACTACCGCATAGCCAATGGAAAGTATTACACCACACTTGTCATTGCCCTTGTTTGGATTTTTTCGTTTACTATCGCCTATGTCCCCCTCCTTTTGGAGCTGAGACCACAGTGGGAGACTCGCTGCCTTGGCCTGCCTCTAGTGGCGCCATTTTGGTACACATGTTTCACGTACGTCTTTCTGGTTGGAGGAACATCTTTTGTCACTATCGTATGCTACTGGAACATTTTTGTCCTGACTCGGAACCAAGTGGCTGCCATTGAGCGGTGTCAAATATCAACCAACCAGCACCATGCGATGGAGACCGAAACAACCAATCATGGAACAGAGATCGCCATTGCACGCACAATAAGCCACATATGTCCCACTGCGGTTGTTTCCCCTGCGCCTACCCAAGATCCTGACAACACAACGACATGTCGTGGCAACACGAACAACCGAGAAAGCACCTCTCGGCGTCTGCACAGGAAAAGAATTTCAAAATTACGTTCAGCGTTACCATTTTTGTTTCTTTACATCTACTTCTTTATTTCCTGGGCACCTTACATCACTCTTAAGCTGTGCGACGCCTACGTCAACTACGACGTGGCACCCCGAGCTGTGCAGATGGCCATTGGAGCTGTCGCTGCTCTGAGCGCTGTTGGCAACTGTGTGCTGTACATGATCACAGAGAGAGACGTCCGTCGAGTGAGTATCGGGAAACTGTTTCAGATCTGTCGGAGGTCGTCTTCGAACAACTCAGGAGTCGACTCGTCCCAAGGGGAAACATTCTCATATTCTCATCGATGCAACGCGGGTTAAAGCAACCCATCTTCACAGAAAGAAAAAGAGTTAATGCTATCAATTTCGTAATAGTTGCACTGGGTTGGCATTCTCTCATGCGTTGTTGTGAACTTGGGGCTCGACGTTGTGTCCTTGGGAAAGGCACTTTACTCGAATTTTCCTTAATTCATCCAGATGGAAAAGGGTACCCGGCTATAGACAGAGAAGGATCCCGTCAGTGTGTTAGTGCTTTAGTGCGTGCCATTCGCAGCTTGCACAGTATGCTTCTTGGGAAGCAGAGACTGTTTCTGGGTGTTCTAGGTTTTGCTGGGGCTAATAATAGATGCAAACCGCATAAAACATGCTGTAGAGCGTGGATACGCCCTTTAAAAACACAATTATCGCTTTTCTTCTTCTTCTTCTTCTTCTTCTTCTTCTTCTTCTTCTTCTTCTTCTTCTTCTTCTTCTTCTTCTTCTTCTTCTTCTTCTTCTTCTTCTTCTTC
>NW_004798138.1:25046-33608 GCF_000002075.1 Aplysia californica | reverse complement strand
ATAATAATAATAATAATGATGAGGAGGAGGAGGAGGAGGACCTACTATTAAAATATGATCTCTAAAAACTGCTCAGTTCCAGTTAAAGACGCAGTGTCTTTCTTTCGTTCAAGGAAGTGTCCGTTCACTGCAGCATGCTGCTGCCCTCCAACAACGACCCCCGCTTTGTTTTCTCAGCTGTTCACTGTGCCAAGGTTGTACCCATCAGCTCTTTGATATTATCTTGCCACCTTTTTCCGGTCTTCCTCTTGATCTTTTTTCTTGTTCTTAATCTTCATTCCCATTTTGTGTATATTTTAGACCTTCTTTTTAGTCTGCCGATGTGACTAGCCCATTTCTATTTTTTTTTGTAACAGTATAATTTGTGGATATCTACCACCCTTATTTTCTCTCATATTTTTATGTGCTTTGTTTAATTTTGTATTTAATTTTGTATTCCAAGCATCTCCCTCTCCGTAGTTAGTTGTGTTGTACTTAATTTCTTTATGATGCTTCTCGTAATTGGCCAAGTTTGATACCCATTGTTTATTGCTCAGACAAGGAACTGACTAAAAACTTGTCGTTCGAGTAACATCAGCAGATTTTGGTCTGTATAATAATATATGTGAGGCAGCGTGGTTATAAATCAGGCTCTCGTCAAAATAATCAACGTGAAGAAACTTGCATTTTCCCGCAGGTTTGTGAATTTTTATCAAATTTTTGTTTTTCGGCTCAACACCTTTCACGCCCATAATTTAAAAAACTCATTTCTGAGAGAATTTTTCAGAAAAACAAAGATTAAATGCACAAAAAATGTAAATTTTCAGTTATCACGGACTCTTAAGCTAAGGAAACAACTACTCTTTGGCGGCCATTTTCTCACCAATTTTACCTCTGAAAACATGTTACCCCCACCTCCTTCTTTCGCAAATATCTCGACTTGTGTTCTAGATAAATGGATATTTTTTTCATCCAAATAAAGGCAAGTGAACAAGCTTTAAGATGATACCAATAACTTTACATGCCCAAACATTGACGAGAGCCTGATTCCACCACGCTGCCTCACATAGTATTGCTGTGAAACTTGCTAGACAACTCAAAGCCGCATATATCATTCTGTTCACTCCAGTTTTTTCTCTCTCTTTTGTTAGTCTTTTCTGTCACCTTTTCAATGTTCTTGTCTTCTATAACAACCTTTTTGTCGCTGGGGCAGTTCATCAAGTACATTTACAGGGTGATCCAAAAAACAAACCGGAACAACTTTTTTTCTAAATATCTCGCACAAAATTTGCACTAGAATGTTATAATTTGGAACCGATATAATTCATTCAAAAGAGATTTGTTTGACATAAAATTCTCAAAGAAAAAACTTATTTTCGAAAACGGAAATGGCGTTTATAAAAACCAACTATAAATGAAAAATGCACCAATTTAAAAGATCTTGTAAGGAAAGTCAGGTAATGATCAGTTCGTTTTTTCCTTTCCTTTCCTTTTTAAAGTCAAATAATCTTTCCATCCCTGTAACCTTTAAACAATATGTTTTGTTCTCCTACAGAATTAAGAAATTTTTTATTTTTTTTATTTTGGAATTCCGAGAACCAATGGTCAATATGTCATCCTCTGGACTCGCCGTTCGTAAAGTTCAGTGGTGGCCAAACACAAGGTCCACTCAACCATGAGTTTCTCAAAGCCACATAATGTACACCTTACAGTATAGAGCTGTTTCTAGAGACAATAAGGGAGGGCGATGAGGTTGCCCAAATAGACAGAATTTTTGGAGTTGATATAACCGGAAAGTTGAATATGGGCTTTGCCAAGGAACCAACGTCATTGAGGAAATGTTCACACTTTTCAAGACGATCGAGGAATCATGAGCACACTACTATCCTCTGATAGCTTTGCGAACAGGAAAATGGTGCCGTAGTAGATGAAGATCTGCCTTGAGAATGCGGACGGTTGAGAAATTAGGAAAGTCTTTTTTCATCTACTGAATTCTGCATCCTGGTGGACGTTTAAAGGGGTGCGAACGGTGTGTGTTTGCCCTGAAGTGGTCGTTTTGTCGGAGAAATTTTAGTTCTGATTCTCTACAGGTCCTAACTGATGGACCATTCCCACCCTTGACACCAAAAAAGGTCTTAGGGGGATTTTAACATTATTTCCGTACCTTGTGCCTAACTTACGAAATGAGTTGGTGGTGAGGAAAAGTGCAATACAAAAAGCTCTCTTCTCTTTATTTATCTTAACCATGATCTCAGCAGGCAAGGGAAACTTGAGAAAAACTATCTGCAAACTTCTGTTGGCCTGTTAGACTACTGTAGTTTGCAGTATGTCGCCATCGTAGGGATTTTTAATGGTAGGCCTAATGGGAACTAATCCGTCATGCTACAAACATGGGGACATAGCTGAAAATAGGTTGGTTTTTTTTTACCCGTTTTGTACAGTAAAACTATTTTGTGGATTTATCTAAAATGAATATCAAACACATTCCTTTTGACTTCCAAATGTTGTGTACAAATTTGAAGCAAAAAACTTCATTATGGAGGAAAAAATTAACACAAAAAAGTTGTACAGTTTTGTTGGGTTTTTCTTCTTTTTTTGGATCACTCTCTATTTGGTTTTGTCTTTGTCGATTTTAGGGCCTACAAGTTTGCTCTCCTTATTTATGATGTGAAGCTTAATTCCCGTTCATCATTCACTTTTAGTGTAAAGTGTTGCATAATCATCAAATCTCAGATCGTTTAGGTCTTCTCCATCTATTGGCATTCCCTTACTCGTCTGAGCGATGCTGTTTTCGATTACTGCTGTGAACACTTTGGGTGACCTGGAGTCTGTTTGTCTCGTTCCATTTCCGATGGCAAACTTTCCTGACACTGACACGAGGTCATCAAGATGGACTCGGAGTAATGCCTTTCGAATAATGTTTATAAATAATATTGGATGTATGTCTCGTTCATAATGTTCATTTTTCTTGGAGCTTCAAAAATTGCGAAGCACTCAATGGAGTCAAAGGCTTTTTCCGTAAGCAATAAAACCAACGCATTGCTGTAGATTGTATTGGTGACATTTTTCCTATTATTATATTTCATGATTTTGGAAGGTCTGTTGTTGAGTACTTTTTTTTCCTCCCTAAATCCAGCCTGCTCTCTTGGTTGGCTCTCGCCGAGCACTCTTTCTATTCGATTCTGGAGTACTCTTTATCAACAGTCTGTAAGCATGAGACGATAAACTTATTGGCCTGTACTTTGTGTTTTGTTAGCTTTTTAAAACAAGGAAAGTCTCATAGCGCAAGCTCTTGACGCTTGCCAATTACAATAGCAAAACACAAAAGTACCTTGAGTTATCACACACTCACATACACACATACACACATACACACACACACACACACACACACACACACACACACACACACACACACACACACACACACACACACACATACTCATACACACACATTCTCTCTCTCTCTCTCTCTCTCTCTCTCTCTCTCTCTCTATATATATATATATATATATATATATATATATACATATAAATATAAATGCAGAGGGTGTGTGTGTGTGTGTGTGTGTGTGTGTGTGTGTGTGTGTGTGTGTGTGTGTGTGTGTGTGTGTGTGTGTGTGTGTGTGTGTGTGTGTGTGTGTGTGTGTGTGTGTGCATGTGTGTGTGTGTGTAGCATAAATCTATAAGAAGACATGTTTTTACCTGACATTTATTTTGAATGGATATTAAAAATGTCTCTCTTAAACTACAAGACAAAGCGTTCCACATCTTGGAGTCATGAAATGCTAAAGACCTCTCGCCCATTGTCTTACGTTTCGTAGGTGGTACAAATCATTTCTTTTTGTCAGCTTTTGACTTTTGTACAGTTTCAACGTTATGATGTTGGTGCATTTTTATTCACCAGTAAGGTGTCTGTAAAAGAGGTGTAGCAGGGATTTGGATTCTTTTCTATAAACCAAAGGCACAGCATTGCTTTGAACAGTTTGGAGTCTTTTAATTTTCTCCAAAGTAATGCAAATACCAAATGGTTACAATACCCAAGTTTCGATAAAACTAAATTATTTACTAATACAATAGTATGCTTTGTATTGATTGGATTGCTTATTTTACTGATTTTTATATTTCTAATTACATGCAGCTGATCAGACGATTTTTTTCAGCCAGTATGGACAAATTGGAATAAAAATAGATGCCAAAATATTCAACTTTTCTTCAACATGCGAATTCTGCTTCACAAATTCTCACGTGGCCTTTGTCAGCTTCATTAAAAGACATTTCACTGCTTTCCAGAATGACTTCTGTTTTTTCATCATTCAAAGTAAATGTGTATTTTATTCATCCCGTTTTGGAGCGAGACAAACCATTTTAATCGTCATGGACACGTTCATTGAAGTTGATAGACATTGTAGAACTATAAATGTGGCTGTCGCTAGCATAAACATGATGCACAATATGCAAAACGATCTATTTCCTTTTCAAGTGGCTGAGTATAAATGGTGAACAAATCTTGACCAAGGACTGGACCCTTGGATAGACCATCGCGCATGCGCACTTATCATCAGATTACAAGTTAAAAGTGATGGCCCGGTTATACGTAACGATAAATTGTACAAAAACTGGACGATCTAGCGATCATGAGACAAATCGTAAGGTCTAACCATAAAATTGTACAAAATTTGGACGATTGGGCGATGGCTTGATATTTTTTCGTGCGATCACGGTCAGAGTTGGGGGAGACGCGCTGTGACGTAGAATCACTTTGAAATTTGCCGCAGCGCAGGATTAAACTTAGGGCTCAATTTTAAAAAAATAATTATCGTAGGTTAAAAACTGATTTCATATTCGGAATCAGTTTCTCAGAATAATCGAAGTTATTCGTGGAGAACCTGATTTGATGCGTTATTATGTATATTTTAACAATGTTATTATAGTTGATGGTAAATGGTGAAGTTCTATATCAAGGTCATCCCATGCGTTGCACATCTGCAGTCAAGTCAATGACTAGGAATCTCCCTTATCGAAAGAAAACTGGACGATAGATTGGAACGTCTAAAAAGACTACACAGCTCGATAAAACTGACAGTTCTAGCATTGCAACGAATCTGACACAATTTACCGTTACGCGTAACCAGGCCTTTACAGTTGGACAAACATAGACAAAGAATTCTACAAAACCAATAGTAAAACTTGTTAATGTCAACTCTCTTGATGTTCCTTGAAGACACAGAATATTTCCTCGGATCAGTTTTAATCACGTTCAAATCACGCATAATGATCAGAGAAAAGTTTGTCCACAATAGAAACTTTGCTGAAAGTGTCTGGGTTTTCCTTGATGCCAAGTGTGTGGCCCGAGCAAAATCGATAATAAATGCTCAACGGGAGTGAAGATATCAGTTCTTCAAATTCATTATGGCGACGAGCGGTTGATTTCACCACGATGCCAGACATTAATACCTATATGTAGTCGAACCTGCTCTAGCGGACACCAATATAAGACAATCACCTGCACAAACAATCACTTCCCATTTCCCCTCTTGTGTGTGTGGGTTTTTTTTTACATTACTACAGCACTGCGTATAATGGTTACCTGTCCAAGACGGTCACTTCTCTGCTCATCAATGGGTGGCAATCTAGGACGGTTTCGACTGTATGTAATAATATATTGGCCTGTACATATTATGTATTGAAGTATTAAATGATACTTTAAGTCATACGTAACTATTTCCTTGACAAGTGGCTGAGTATGAATGGTGAACAAAACTGGACTGAGGACTGAGCCATTGGACAAAGCATGGTGCATGCTTGCCAAACCATGAGTACTTTAAGAGTATGGATGGATACCTTGCGGGCTTTGGTGCTGGGGGGAACTGAGCACTTATGGACATGTCCGGTGTGCAATGACGTTGTTGCCCAGGACAGGTAATACAGGAAATACAAGAGTACTTTAAGACACACACACCGAACACTTACCATAATATATGGAGTGGCTCTCTAGAGACAATTGGAGAGGGGGAAGAGCCCAATAGACAGCATTTGTGGAGTTGACATAAGGTGAAAATGGGCTCTGCCACTGAACCAAACGTCATCAAGAAATGCTTACGCTTTTCAAGACTATCGAGGAATCATGAACATACTGCCATCTCCTCATCCATGCCAGCCTCACAAACAGAAAAACGGTACAGACGTAGGAAAGAATCTGCCGTGAGAATGCGGACCATTGAGGGGTAGGAAAGTCCTAGATTGTCTGCTGACAGACGTCTCATGGGGCTCATCTCACCGTGTATCGACACCAGCAGTTTCAATTTAATTAACTTTAATCTAAACCCTCTTACTCAGTTTTCCCCTCAGGTTACACGGTTAAGATTAGGGTTAACATTAACGTTAGGGTTGTGGTTAAGTGGTATGGTAAGGGTTAGAGTTAGGGTCTATTTGTTAAGGTTAAGATTAGGGTTAGGGTTAGGATAAGGGTCAGAGTTAGCGTTAGGGTTAGTGTTATTGTTCAGGTTACGGTTATTGTTAGGGTTATCATTATGATAATGAATAGGGTTATGGTTATGGTTATGGTTATGGTTAGGATTAGGATTAGGGTTAGGGTAAGGGTTATTGTTCGGGTTAAGGTTAGCTAGAAGAGGGTAATGGCTAGGGTTAGAATAGAGTTAGTGTAATTAGAGTTATGGATATGGTTAGAGTTAAGGTTAAGGTTAGAATTTGTATAAGGGATACATGTTAATTGACGAACTATCATGTCGTTAGGATAATATTATTCTACTCGTAATAAGGTGTTTGCAGGCAAACTATACTTTGCTAGGATTTTCCATAGTGTCACTATGAAATGGTGAATTCCACACGAAACAATCTTTACAGGACATGAAAAAACCACTGATTAAATCCTTCACTTTGCGTTCAAGACATAAACCAAATGGATAAATCTAATCCAATACCTTTTTAGAATAATATTAAAGTACATTTTTTTACCGTTGATGGTCGGTTATTCTTTCAAATAAGTGTGAAATTCGCGATCTACGTTTTCAAATCTCGCCTAGTGCGGTCAAGAATTCCATAATCTTGGGATTCTTATGCAGTTTGCGAGCGCCGTAAAACTCTTACTAAAACTAAAACAAAATCTGGGATTTTCCGTAATAAGTAAAATAAGCCTTCCGGACTGAGGGTAGAGAAGGCCTTTGCTAGATCAAAATAAAAGGCCATGTATAAGGCTTTTTCTTCTATGCACTCTTCCTGGATTTTGCTCGGGTGGCGGCGTATTCTACTCTTGTCGATTTTAGGACTATCAAGGAATTTTTAACGTGCGCACTTTTTAAACGTGACCTCCGAGGTTATCGCCCTTATCCGAATATGCGAGGTGTTAGATCTTATCTACTATAAGATCAGGGGTATGGCTGTGAAAAAGAGCCAAGGAGTAGCAGTAGAAAGGCTGCAGAAAGAGTCAGGGGCACAGGGTTTGGGGGGGGGGCTCAAAGGGAAGGGAAGGGAAGGGGGTATAAAGTGGAGACAAAAGCAGACGACAGAACATGGCTAGAGAGTAGGAAAACATTTTAGAGAGGAAGATTTCCGTCGCTGCCAGGTTTCGAAACCGGGACCTATTGAATGAGAGGCGAATACCGTAACCTCAAGACCACGAGAGCCCTATGGTAGGTTTAACTCAACATTGGAGAAATCGAGCCATCGTCATTCTCAACGTGTTTTTGCTGTTGCCGGTACATTCCACGTCAACAGAAGAATAGGCTGGGGGGGTTTTTTCCACGACGAAGCGATCTCTCCTTGAACCTGTAAGCTCAAGAGGCCATGATTTATGTAAAATTTGGATCAAGGGCCCGAGGCCCAAGGCGTTAAGAGAGGGTGTGTTTCATTTTTAATCTCAGACGAAGAAACAAATAATCTTATCGTACGTGCCCTTCTTTTTCATCAGATCATGTACTTTGGTCCAAACTGATCTGATTTTCTGGTTCGACCCGATTAAGTGGATCAAATTAGTCAACTTCGTGTGTTCTTTACTTAATCAATGGACAGAGTTCTGTTGAAATCAGGTCTGAGGTGACCGATGATTTTTTCTATTTTTGTAGTTGTTGTTTTCACTTTTCAAAGTCATGAATGAATATATCATAAGCAATGAACAAGCACCACCATACACTTATCGCTTCAATAATGCCATAACGCCAATAAGGGAGTTACAACAGATACGTGTCTGTAAATATGTGCCTTTTATTGATTTCTGTACAACTCCAATAGTTTTCTGTTGTCAAATGAGACGATCAGTGTGCTGTCAATGTCTCATGTGCCTTGTGTTCACTCAAGTTGAAATGGGAAATTGGCTGGAATTGCTGAAATAAAAAGAAAGAAGAGAGTTTATTGATATAGTCTTAGGCATTTTTAAATTGATGGGGATTTTTGTTCATATTAATGTATGTCTTTTGACCCCCCCAAAATTGCTTTATGATATTCTAGGTTGAAGTTTGCTGCTGCTGTTACTATTTCCAAAGCTAGAAGTGCTGTTGTTACCATTGCTGCTGCTGCTGCTGCTGCTGCTGCTGCTGACGATGATGATGATTTTATTATTATTAT
>NW_004798138.1:13878-24113 GCF_000002075.1 Aplysia californica | reverse complement strand
CCCCCCCCAATCCCTGTTTGCGCACACAAACATTCACCTCTTTCCTTCTTCAAAACTACGCACCGTTGTTTAGGACATCTTTGCATTTGCAGTAGTGTTGTTATGATGGAGTCTACTAATGCATTCATTTCGGAACAGCCAGAAAGGTGAGAGTTTCATTCGGGTTTTCCTTTGTTTTATTAAATTGGTTGACATAATACAATTATCTTTCTTCTGTTTTTTGTTTGTTTTTTCAAAGACGACTACGACGATGACTGTAACAGTTCGCTCTGCCATTTCAGAACTTCACAGTGACATTAAAGATGGTTCCAGTAGGGAACGGGATAGCGGGTGCCCACATCCCTCTTGGCTCATCAGAGCAGAGGAAGATAGGACTAACGCTAACATTATTTTTTAAATTTTGAATGAAACAAATTTTTTTAAATAACACAAGCATATCTTCTTAATAATCATATACATAAACATCCTCCCACACTATCACTTAACACCACCACCACTGTCATTTTTAAAATTACCATTGCTCTCAGATCCTTCACATACATCTATACTTATCTTGAACTTCTGTATGTAACAGTCTATATGCAAATGTTATATGTTATAACATTTATGTACGTAATACAACATGGGGCACTATCATACGCACATTTTCTACTAATCAGATGGCGTCAATATCATAGAAATGGGCAAGGTACAACCCTCCCCCCCCAAAAAAAAAACGAAAAACCCAGTTCGCTCAATAAATTTGTTCTGTGGCTGTACTGTTTTACGGGCTGAACACACTCTGGCTCTTGATCGTTGAGTCAATAATGGAAGAAACTTCAAGTTGTGAGATTTTTATAAGCTTACTACTCGAGCAACAAATGGTGTTTCAAAACTAGTCATTCAAGAAGAACATATTATTATGTTTCAAATATACTGGGGGAATTTTTACGTCTTATAATCTACCAGAAGGACTGAAAAGTAATGGATCGTCAACTATTTCCTGAAACACTGGCTAAGTTTCAGTTGTCGAATGGACCACTGTTGAGCAGTGAACAAGAGACTACGATCGCCACTAGCTTCCGCCTAAGATATCTTAGTTCTTCTCTTTCCTCCATTGTCTTCGTGTTTGTGGATCTTCAGTTTATAAGGCCCCGGTGTTATCACAATCCCGTTTTGATGCGTTTTTACCTCTATAATTTAACTACGTTCTGGGTGGTAGGTATTCTTTTCCCTCCGTTCCTAAGACAGTATAGATTTTGAACATGCCAAACCTTTGTATTCGCAGGCGTCTTTCATTAACGTTCATGTAGCGGGTTTTTTCTGCTCATTTTTAGTCTACAGACAATGAGCCTTGACAGGGAGGAGTCCATCCGATAATGACATTTCAGAGCTGGTTCTCACCATTCATCGCTTTTTAATGTCTTTTGATAGGGATCTTAGAAATCAGCAGACTTCACAGAGTTCGGCACCACAAGATCTAAGTAAATCTCCGCTCCCACGCTAAGATTCCCTGTCTATCTGATGCTGCGCTGGGCAGTGGCGTCCTGGTTGATCCATTTTAAGGACTAGCGGGCTAACCCAGATTTCGGGGTTTTCCAGAGATCATGGCCTACTCCAAGAATGGGCATTGCCCTACCTGTAGGAGAAGTTTGGTTTCATTGGTGTGTATGTTCGTTTGGTTACAGAGAAAAAAGGACATTTCGAGATAGTCCCCTCGTGCTGAAAAGCGACCAATTATGACGGACGTTTACGAATCCTAGCTGGCCTCACTCTCTTACACGACGACGACGACGATGACGATGATGATGATGACGATGATGATGATGATGATGATGATGATGATGATGATGATGATGATGATGATGATGGTGGTGGTGGTGGTGGTTGTGGTGGTGATTCTGCTTAACCTTACATAAACGAAATTACAGAAAAGAGTGTGAACCAAACAGTTTCTACCGTTCAAGATTTACAATTTCAACACGGAAGAGCGTTCGACGTGACAGGAACTACACCCCTCTAAGATTAATAAATGACGTAAGAAAAATGAGGGTCCGGGCCGTTTCGAGAAAACTGGAAAAAAACAGCTGGACTTATACACCTTATCATCATGCTGTGAAATCTAGGCAATTTGCAACGGTTATAACTCCGCTTTAAAGTAATCGTATCGAGGTTATCATTTAAATACTATCTGTGTTACCACGCGGTGGAATCAGGAGCTTGTCACTTTTTGGAGATGTGGACTTATTGGCATCATCTGAAAGCTTTTTCTTTATCCTTGCTCTTTCGATATAAAAGTACCCATCTATTTTAGATAGAAGGCGAGATATTTGCGATTGAAGGAGGTAGGTGTCGCCTAGTATCAAAAGTTGAATTAAGCTGACATTCCATATGCCCGAAAAACCAATGCGAATATCGGGTGCGAATTTCGCGTGCGAACTATTTTTTTCGCGCCAACCTTTTTGTCATTGTGTAAATCCATATACCGGAATTTCGCAGGGCCGAATCCGAAATTCGCATGCGAAGATTTTGTTTCGCACGAGGGAGCGAAACTTTTTTCTTCGGCACCCGAATTCTTCGTGAAGTGGGCGGGGCTTATTTCCCGCCAAATCTACTTCAAAGGAACGAAGCAGCATAGAACATGATAGAAACACCAGGCAAGTGGGGAAAACGTCAAAATGTTGATTTCCTTGGTTCGAGAGAGAAGTATTAAAACTAAGACTGAAAAGGTGTTTATGTTCAAGGTGGCTGCCATTTCCTTGGCAACCACTTTTTTAAGCTTGTGGGAAACTTTCGGGAGTCCATGTAATCTAGATCTAGATATATCTATGCTATCATTTATCGTTTAAATTATGTAATAACAAGAAAAAATAGCATTTCACTTACCCCCCCCCCCCCCATCCCCCTTAAATGCACTTGAATACAACTTCTAACGTACATTAATTATAACTTAAGATTGCTGTCAGTGCCGCAGCCACATCAGCCAGCGCTGTCGGTGATAGGACCGAAGCTTCGAAAAGAAAACGACCCAAGAAAGCAAAGCTTATGAAGGAAAGGCCATCATCAAGTCTGGACAAAGCAATTTAAAGCCTGCTTTCGTAGGAACAGGAGTTCTAACAGCAAAATTCTCTCGTTTTCAACGTAGAGTGCTTGCTCTGACTGAACTGGTGTCGTGATTTCAGCCAGATGACGGATACGAATTTCGGGTATATGGAAGGAGGGCTCTTTTTTCATTGCACGCGAATTTCGTGCACGAAATTCGCACCCGAAGTTTGCATCGGTTTTTCGGGCATATGGAATGCCAGCTTTAGCCAGAAAATGGCCGGCAAAGTTTGATGAAAAAATGGTATGGGTTTAACGCCCCTATCAACACTATTAGGTTATTTAAGGGGCGGGTCAAAGTTTGGTAACTTCAATAGCTTGGAAGGCTTTGAAAACGGAAAATTTACGTATTTTGTGCTATTAATCAACTTTTTACACTAAAATTCACATAGAGATGTATTTTATAAGGACATAAAGGGTGTTGAGCTAAAACAACCCCCCCCCTCCCCCCACCAAACAAAAAACCCAACAAAACCCAACAACAACAACTAAAAAACTCGGGAAAAAATCTTATTTCTTAAATTTCATTACTTTAACGAACGCCTGATATCACCACAATGCCTCACAATTTATGACCTCTTTCTTCAAATGCTGTGCTATGTTGTCTATCTTAGCGTCTGTGGTCATGCCAACCTCCCCCCCCACCCCCCCCCCCCTCGAAAAAAACCTCTTGTCTCCGGGCAAAAGGTTACTTCAACACGTATTTTTCAGGCCTTATCAATTACTAACAGATATAGTCTTACCAAGTCTCTCGAAACATTCGGCCTTGTCAACAGTAACGGCAGCTATTCTCTCTTTGAGTCCACCAAACACCCTCAACATCTGGGGTGAAGATCGTCTTGCCCTCAGCGTATTACTCTGAAACGTAATATGCAAGAAATAAGACCTTCCCGTCGTCATTTACAAAAATGTATTCGATGTCACTGGTCTGAGTCACATTTGTTTTTTCTGGTTTGATGTGATTTGGTCAAGGTTTCAAGGCACTTAACTTGTAAATGTTTATGCCATGTAAGTGCTGAAGATTTAGTTTGGTAGAAGCTTTACAGCGCTCTCAAGTACATTAGGTCATATGCCGAAGATTAGATTTACAAGCAAAGGACGACAGTAAATAATAATTTTTTAAAGATGAGTTATATGTTTTATAAAATAGATTCATTCTGGGTTTCAGTGTTTTGCATGGTGTGTATAATAACAATATAAGCTTTCTCGTTTCCCAGACGTCCTCAGGAAAGCGTCAAATTGGCGCCCCCCAAAAGGCGCTACAAAGACACTGTGGAAATATCTCTGAAGAACTTCAGCTCAAGACCCTTGACATGGAAGGGCCTAGCTCCTGATAGACCCAGTTGGAGAACTGCAATTACAGAGGACAGGTATCATATGAAGCTTTACAAATCAGAAATGCTGAAGCCAAGAGAAAAGCAAGCAAGCTGCGCGTATCTACAAGTGGAAATACAGTTTTTGATCGTTCAAACTGTGGTAAACTCTTCGCTGCCAGAATAGTTTCGGGGTCATAGCAGAAGCACAAATTATCTTTACGCCATTTCTTCTTTTTTTTTCTTCTCTTAACATGCCGACAGTGGAATTTTACCCTTGCCGTAAAATAGAAATAAGGGAAGGACAACAAATATGAACTCGTCCGTCAACCTTTGTTTGATGTAAACGCATTGCAATAAGGTCAAGTTGAGACAGTTTGTACAGACATCAACAAAAATTAGGGACCACCTTGACAGACAGTCCTAAATTTTAAAAATATCCGAAAATAAGACACCAAGGAATGTTTTAAAACTTTGGCTCTAAAAGTGTTAATGGGTTACCAATGTGTACAGCAAAGCCTCCTAAATGACCAAAACAAGGTCACCTTGGCAAACTGGTCACGTTGTCATGTTTTCACATTTGAATCTGATGCTGTCAAATAAAATTTAAAAAACTTTTCATTTTCCTATGTGCCACGAGACAAATTCTAAAAAACCCTCAATACTTTGACATAATAAAGCTTCTTTTAGATTAAGAGCTGTCCAAGGATCAAAGGTGAGAAGATTACACCCGAACATTTCGTGGAAATATTAAATTTATGAAACGATAGGTTGCTTTTTTGATGAAAATATATCGTCGGCCTGGTGATAAAACCGTCTAACCCACAAAATATCAAAAAACTTTTTATTGGCCCTATCGATAGTAAATTGTCCATTTCATATGCTCACTCAAAGACAGATCTGAATTTTGTCTAGAAATGTCTTTAAAACATTAGAAATAAAACCGTATAACCCGGCACCCATCGGATTTTAGCCTGATAATTCCGACTATCCCACCTGCGAGGGACGGAATGAGGGTTGGCTGTTTTTATCGCGCTAACAATGAGGGGCCACTTGCTACGTTACCGACTAACCCCGGCTTCGACTCCTCTCCGGACTTAGTTTGACATCAGATTCAGACCTGTAATAGTCCAGAATTTGCTCACATAACCGTGGGAGCTCTCCAAAAAGGAATATTTGTGTAATATTTCTTGTTGATTTCACTGGGGAGTTATATAGATCTGGTTGTTTCCTCTTTTTTCTTCGTTTTATTGCTGCTGATAACGTTATTAATGACTAAAACTCCCCACTGTTCCCACAGAACTGTTTATCTCGTGACAATTCCGGTATTTGAAATGCATCTTTATCAATGGATTTTGTTTTATATGAAACTATGTTTTCTGTCCGCGTGCTTTTCTTTGTCTTTGTACTCGAAATTCACCGATTGTGAAGGCATTTTCCCCTATTCGGACTACTGTCTCTTCTCCTTATCATTTTCCCTTCACAATTGAATGGACAAAGTAGATAGCATTTCCTCCTTTACTAACTCACTCAAAAAAAATAAAATTGTGGGACCTGTCCAGTACACCGTCTGCCCCCCAACGATCGTTGTTTTTTAAAGTGCTTTTTTTTTCATTTGCTGTGTTTATTGCAGTCATTGCCTTCTGAAACATCGTTCGACTTTCTATGAAAGTTCATTTCGTTTGTGTTTTGAGTAGATTATTTTCTCAGTGTCATAACTTAATGCTTTATCTTTATATAAAACCTTAGCTTACATAACGCTATAACATTCAATAAGATGATGCCACTCTTGCTGCGTCACCTCTTACCCTCAGCGCAGTGGAAAGTGATCAACGTGACCAGGCTAAGGTCACATCAGCTGATAGTACAACAGTCATGTTACCTTTGATCTCTGCGAAAAGGACACGGCATGAAAACGATTGGAAGGGTAATAAAAGGAAGAGGTTGAAAGAACTGGGGATGCCTCTACACATGTCAAGGCACGAAGCGAGCAGGATGTGAACTTGACGTCCTTGGCAGTTGTAAACTGGTTGGTACAAAATGCAATGACATCACTGGTCACTCTCTTGGAAAGAAAAGAGAGCCTACGTATATGCCACGATAAACATGATAGACAAAAGAAATCTTACAATAGACAAAAAGAGATCTTACACAGCAAGGGAAAACCCAAGGAGAAATTACGGCCACTTACAAGAGTCAATGGTCAAAGAACACCTGTTTGTAAAACAATCTTCAAGAACACCACAGGCCTGACCCACTGGTTTATTTAAAGTGTCTTCTCCGAAAAAAACAACAACCAAGAGGTCCCCCACCTAGAACACATCACGCCCACCATGAGAGAGCCAAGGATGACAAGTTGTTCCATAAAGAGGAATTTTTTGACAAACTTTCGAAGATATCCTCCTGTCTACAGATGACAATCCAGAAAACGTCAGATCTGCATCAAGTATACATGGAGAACTTTTCAGAGAGGGTGAAAGCCACATTGAGCTATCAAGTGTTCTGACAAAAGTTTAAGAAAAACAATTTGGGTTTACTTTCAACCAAGAAAGACCAGTGCGACATTTGTACAAAGTTCAAATCTGGAAACCTCACATAAACAGAACACACAGCTCAAATATGAATATGAGGAAAGCTGCCGCTAGACCAGAGAAGGAGAAGGACAGAGAGGCTGTGTGTGTCCTTTGTATGGAGATCAAGTGCGTCCTTCTGGCCTCATCACTAAAGACTTCCACCTTATATAAAACAAAACTGGCTGTACACAATGTTACGACTTAGGATCTTGTCACCAGAGACGCCAGATGATATGTCTGGTATGAAAGTGAAGTTGGTCTGGGCTTCAACAGTTTTCATCACGTCTGACTCCCTAACTGATATTGCAAGTGACTGACTTCAACCTCCTCATCATCTGCAGTGATTGGCGCAACTACTAAAACAGAAAGCCACTCTGGTGAGTGCAATGGCCTCGCTGGCCAAAGAGCTTGACATCACAGTTGAGCAGAAATTCTCCCCAAGGGCCATACCCAAATGGAAGCGGATTCAGTCCATGGCACTATTGAGCGATCGCTAAAAAACGCACTGATGTACATCCCAATGGACTACGTGAACATAATGCTCAAAGCCAGACGCATCCCCAGGCCCTATGAAGTTATGTGCCTGGACCACAGCTTTTTCAAAGATTTCGCAAAGGTCGGAGAGCACTAAACAATCCGCCCAGGGAGAAAAGCAGGCGATCCTACTGTCACTGACTTGCAGGCATCAAAGTACACTCCAGTCTTTAAAATTCAGTACAAGCTGAACTTTGATGATGGATGGCGGCCGCCGCAAGGACCAAGAAAGCTGAACACCCAATGTACGACGGTTACTGCTGGACCTCTCTGCAAAGACAGATTGAAGATAACTGCCAACCAGTATAAACATCTACTTGAGTTGAAGGTCGTCGTACCACGATGCTACCACAATTACCATGAAACTTTGCCTCAGTAAGAAGTTTTGAAAGCGATCAAGCCAAATTCGATTATAGTAGAGTCTTTCAAAACAATGGTAACTTTTGTCATATTGCCTTGTTGTAGCCATAGGACACAGAGTGAGACAGACATGCTATTCTGTCGTCGAGAAAACTCAATAAAGTAGTAGTTATCAAGCCACGCACTTGGAGAAAGCTGGCGCATTCTTTGGTACGCACAAAGTCTTTTTGTATAATAATGATATATCATTTTGTAACCAACTTCTCCCAAACCATTGCTGAGGTAGCAGAGCTTTTGTGTGGCTTTCTGCTTTCATTTCTTTCTTAGTATTACTTTTTTCCAGGCCTTTGAATGGCCACCCAGTGCCAATAGTACCGCGTCGGACACGGTCATAAATTCTAAAGGCCTACTGCTGCTGCTGTTACTACTGTTGTTATTGTTGTTGTTGTAGTTGTTGTTTTTGTAGTTGTTGCTGTAGCTGTTCTCCCTTACCCTTCCAACCTCCTGTTATTCTACTTCAAATGTAATTAATAGACTCTTTGCTGTGTTCTGCTTCTTCTACTTCTATTAAAGGTTCAACTTTGTGACTGCTGTTTTTGCCCGAATTGACTCCGTAGCACTGAAATGGCAGCAGCTGATAGTATGTTGGTAGCAATAATATAGTCCTCCTCCTCTTCCTTTTTCTTCTCATTACTCCTCCTCCTCCTTCTTTTTTCTCCTTATCCTCCTTCTCACCCTCTTCCTCCTCCTCCTCCTCCTCCTCCTCCTCCTCCTCCTCCTCCTCCTTCTTCTTCTTCTTCTTCTTCTTCTTCTCCTCCTCCTCCTCCTCCTCCTCCTCCTCCTCCTTCTCCTTCTCCTTCTTCTCCTTCTTCTCCTTCTCCTTCTTCTTCTTCTTCTTCTTCTTCTTCTTCTTCTTCTTCTTCTTCTTCTTCTTCTTCTTCTTCTTCTTCTTCTTCTTCTTCTTCTTCTTCTTCTTCTTCTTCTTCTTCTTCTTCTTCTTCTTCTTCTTCTTCTACAAAACATCTTGACGATTGAAGCAAGAGATCAAATACGTTACCGTCAAGTGTGGCTTGGCTGCACTCAACCAAACTCAAGGCCAGCAGTGGCTTCCTGATAAAACCGGTCAACCCACAAAATTGAGGGTTGGTCGGTTTTATCCAGGAAAATTTGAGCGTCATAACCGTCTAACCCACACAGTTTCATTAAAAGCAATTTTTAAAGGAAAAAAAGCTCTACAGATTTTCAGTAAAGTGTTTTTATAGGTGTTTAAAGCATTGATTTATCGTTAGACGCCTTTGTTTTGAAATAAAACAGTTTTTTCCTTCTCCTGTAAAATTTACCTCGCTGGGGTTAGCCGGTTTTATCACAAGGCCGACGATATGAACTAAGCTTTCTAATAATTCCAGTGTCTTTTCTAGAGATAAAAAACTACCAGAGCTTGAAAATGTTTTGGAGTACTAAGCATACTTTCGCTGATTTCATGGGTCAAAAACACTGTGTGGATACTCGAGTTGCCTTGTCTTGTGTTACTTACTATTAATGTTCTCTCTTCACGTTCTCAGATTTTGCTGCTCCTCTTCGAGAATTATAGTCATATAACAAATCGTCAAATCAGTGTCTGACGATGACAGATGCATCTTCAGAGAAGACAACTTTATAAGCGAGTTGGAAGAAATACATGTGGTGATTAAGAGGATTTGTGGCTTCTGCAATGATCGATGAGACCAATTCTGACAGAGAAGTAACCTCTTTGAGTAAAGTAAAAATAATATCACTTCGAAAATTTCTGGGGTTGAAAAATCAACTGTAAAAGCTCAATAATTGCGAGTGGGCAGCATTGTAAAAAGTGCTGAGAGAATATCTGTGATTTCACAAACTCGAGGTAGACATCAGTCCTAAGTTGAGCTATGCATACCGAAACATATATCAGAAGGAGAGGCCCATCATAAACTTTGTTCACGAAGATTACAATTGACAGTCCTTCGACTTTGGATTCACAAGTTCGGGATTTAGAAAAAGTTGTAAGAGATGATGTACTTTAGTTGTAAGAGATGATGTGCTTTAGCGATACACCTGACATCATCAAACAGGGACGGGGAAAAGATGTTGGGGGTGGGGTGGGGGTGGGGCAGTAGCAGAAGATAGCCCGGTACAAAAGTGGAAAGACTTCCAAGTGCACTTCACAAAACTTTTATTTCCTCTTGTTCAAATCTTCAAGGACATCTCGTGATCTCACTGTACTTTCATTTCAGCAAAGAACAGGAAATGTTTTTATTAGCGGGTTAAGTCTCGTGATCTCGACCCCCACTAGGAAAGTAATCGCACGGAAAGAGCCAATGTTATCGCTGCATTATTTAATTTGTTTATGTTTGGG
>NW_004798138.1:11524-12503 GCF_000002075.1 Aplysia californica | reverse complement strand
ATGAAACCGACGTGTTATAGTTTTTGGGCTGTAACTTGGTTAATGACTATGCGTCTCCCGCCTAATTTCTTCAGGCCATGGTACATTTGATAAGGTGCAATTTTACATGGAAAAAATGTGGGTGTTTTATGCTCCCATCGACACAATTTAGATCCTTCAGGAATCGGTCCAAGACCCTGCCTGCCAGGACCAATGGAAGCTGAGAAGAATAATGATTACGCCCGGGCGAAAGATCAAGGTATTCGAAGAAAATTCTCCCCATACTGGAGGTGAACTCGAATCTTCAACGTGTGACGGCGAAGCGCTTTACGTTCATCAAAGACGTAGGCCCTATTATAGCTATAGTGACTTTACTAAAGTCATCAGTACTGCCCACAGAAGTACTGTTTCATAATCTTTTTTTCAAAATAAAATTGTGTTTCCTTTTATTATTTAATGCTGATAATTTAAATTTGTTGAATGTGGCACTTACTGAGATACTGAGATATGAGAAATAGGTGCAATTGTAAAGAGAAAAGAGGCTTTTCTTTATTACACGTAGTGTACTAAAGGCGATGGATTATAGGAACAATTCTGTATACTTTTCACTGTTCTATTATCATTTTAAGGTTCCTGTTAAAAGCACAATCCGCCCACGCACTTTTCTTTTTACAGCGAGGGACTACGACAGTACTGCCGTACTATGACAAAACGCCTTTTTCTTATTCACAGCAGTTTCGAGAAATCAACGATTTTTTGTTTTCTTCTAATATTTGAACAATTCTGCCCAGTACATCAACGGTTGATCTCACACCGTGAAGAGAGTGTCATTCCCTGTACTCGACAGATATTATAAGAAACTGAAACTCGTTGATTTCTCGAAACAGCGGTGTAGAAGTAAAAAGGCGTATTTTTACAGTACGGCAGAGTAGTATAGGATTAAGGGATGTTCGGTGAACTGGCTGGCGAGAAGTGGGAGAGAGAGAGAAAGAGAGAGAGA
>NW_004798138.1:7596-8857 GCF_000002075.1 Aplysia californica | reverse complement strand
AACAGCAACAACAACAACAGCAATAACAACAACAACAGTAACAATAACAACAAAAACAGCTGCAGCAGCAACAACAACAACAAGAAGAAAAACAACAACAAGTACAACATAAGTAACAACTACAACAACAACTTCATCATCATCAACAACAACAGCGGCAGCAACAACAACAACAACAAAAACAACAACAACAACAACAACAACAACAACAAATTTTTTTTTGGAACTTGCTTTTTGGGACTTTTTAACTTCTAGCGACTCTGTACCATACCCATACCCAGCTCTACTGCAACATATCGTTTATTGAACACGTCAGTGTGTTATTGTACTGAACAAAATTGTTATCCAGCCCCTATTCAGTTTCCTCTCAATTATCATGCCTGCTTTGGACAAAAAAAAAAAAAAAAAAAAAAAAAACTTTGGTGACCCGTATTCTAGAAAGAGAGACTATCTAGCGAAGCAGGAGACCAAAAATTTCAGTCGTCTGGATTGAAAAATTTCAGTCGTCTGGAATGGCTTAGTAAATCAGATCCGCGAGGCTGATAAAAGGTCAAACTGTGCACAATAATAACATTGGGAGGCACAAATGTAGGGTTTCTTTTTGAGTTTATTTGTTTTTGAAAAGCGTCTTACATTGTTGGAAGCACAGACGCAGATGTAAACACAACATCAGGCAAGGACAGAGGAGTTTTCACACAACTAAGAGACCTATTGAAACGAGGATTTATAAGAACAAAACCCTAGCCACGGATTTTAAATACCAGTGTCAAAAGTATAGGCTTCTACTCTATGGATTAGAAACACAGAAACTCACAAAACAAACATCTGCGATGTAAAAAGCTTCAGGCGTGTGCCAACATCTGTTTCAAAAAATAAAAACGAAGCAACAACAAAATTGACCTGACAGCA
The DNA here is from genome assembly GCF_000002075.1 of Aplysia californica. Classification (NCBI taxonomy): domain Eukaryota; kingdom Metazoa; phylum Mollusca; class Gastropoda; order Aplysiida; family Aplysiidae; genus Aplysia; species Aplysia californica. The sequence goes on along the minus strand of NW_004798138.1, from coordinate 7,948 downwards.
TAAGAAATGAACAACTATGGAAGCAAACAAATCTACAGAAAATGAATGCATGAATAAAAATTATCAAATTATTGGAAATGGATCTAATTTGTGTCAACGGGAGCCTAAAAACACCTTCTTTTAAAACGGAAATGAATGACAGTCTGAAATTGAAAATAAAGTCCAACAAAAATATGACGACAATACAATTATCTTCAATAACTTAACACCAATAGAGGTCGAATGTTTTGATGATGATGATGGATGATCATCATGCTGTTGGCGTTTATGATGAAGATGATGTATGTATGTATGTATGTATGTATGTATGTATGTATGTATGTATGTATGTATGTATGTATGTATGTATGTA
>NW_004798138.1:4513-6224 GCF_000002075.1 Aplysia californica | reverse complement strand
AAGAGAGAGAGAGAGAGAGAGAGAGAGAGAGAGAGAGATCGAGATCGATTACCATCGCTTTATTGTTGAGTCCTCCAGTCCTACAACTAGTCCATTTATAACCAGCTTTGGGGAAACAAGTATGCCTATCTAATATCGTTTATGGCCTCGCATGCTGAGGTCTAATTGAGATCCAATGATGTTTTTGCCCTTGGGAAAATGTCACATCGTAAATATTTGGTTTCCAATAACCCCTGTTATCGTGACAGCCTTTTGTTTTCTTGATGCCGCTGCTGTAGTTACTATTGTTGTTGCTGTTATTGTTGTTGTTGTTGTTCATACTGTTGTTGATGTTCTTATTGTTGTTGTTGCTGTTTTTGTTGTTGCTTGTTAAACGTGTCTTTCTCGCATCGCGTCCTGTCGACCTACAGTTGGCCTCACAGACTCTGATGTGTGTTCTACGTCAAGTCAGTTCCGAATGGAGGACTACAGTTTATTTTTATAAGTGGAAAGTGGAAGGTGGAAAGAAGGGTTTCTTCGAATTAGCCACAGTTATTGCAATCAATAGTGCAGTCAAAAATTTGTACCGCAACTATAATCAAATATCTCTTCTACGGGTAAATCTATGTCACCCATACTTTGCCCAGCAGTTTATATCAACTTGTCCTAACTTAGTCGTATTTTTCCACAACAATTTGATGCTAGATTTCAAGAGTAAAACCAATAACTTTTCTTCAAATTTTTTAATAAGCTAGCTGGGCCCCCTTTCGACTGAAGGAATGATCGGTGCATTAACATCAACTGAAAGTCATTGGCCTACTATATTTACACTTTACTGGAATTGAGCTTTAAATCTTGAGAGAAAAGTGACACATTTTTGTGTTTCCAAGTTGCCAAATACATTTCACAGATGTATAGATTGATTCTCTATTCCGCTTTCGTGGTTGTACACTCCATAATTTCAAAGGTGTGGAATCAGTACTGGCGCACGGTTAGTGAACGGAAACTTCACTTGTTTACAATGATGTCTTAGAAGACGGACTTTTCCAAGATTAGATCTAAACGAAACTAATGAAAAACTGAAAATTAAACTACAGTGACTTCAGGCTCTTCAATGAAACTGTGCACCCTTTAAATGACTCTGAACCACCATTTATTTTGTCAAATTCGAAAGTTAGTGGTTTGGATAGCTGGGTTTCCCGTGCGACGAACGGACTCAAAAGAATCGAGTCAAGTCCTTGTGGAATAAGTGCACGCACTCTTTGTGAACGGAAGCCTCATTTGTTTACAACGGCGTCCTAGAAGACGGATTTTCCCAAGATTAGATCCAAACGAATCTAATGAAAAACTGAAAATTAAACTCCAGTGACTTCAGACTCTTCAGTAAAACTGTGCACCCTTTAAACGATTCTGAACCACCTAATTTTTTTCAAATTCGAAAGTTAAGTGATTGGGAAGTTTGGGCTGCCAAAGTGACGGACTTTCACAAATATAATATGTATAGATCTAGATCTAGATCTAGATCTTCTAGATACTACAATATTCTGTCCCGCGGAAAGTGAAAATGTTCACAGCTAGTCCAGCTCTTGTCAGAGACATTTTGCATACGTATGTTGTAGCCTACGTCACAGCTCACCAATGACATTTTTTGGTGGTGAAATTTCGGAACCTCACATAATTACAATCTACTGATAAATGGCAAGTCAGATTGTAAATAAAGAATGTTGGGGGG
>NW_004798138.1:2998-4203 GCF_000002075.1 Aplysia californica | reverse complement strand
CTTACTCTCTCTCTCTCTCTCTCTCTCTCTCTCTCTCTCTCTCTCTCTCTCTCTGCAGCTTTCTACTTTCTACTACTTCTCCTTGGCTCCTTCTTACTGCTGTCTTTAAGCCACACCCCTGATCTTCTGGCAGGAAAGATCTACTCCTAGCCTTCTCGGACAAGGGCGAAAAATCTCGGAGGTCCCGTGTCCAATTTGCGCGCGTTAAATATCCCTCGGTGGTCCAAAATGGATAAGAGTAGGCTTCGGCCGCCACCCGGGAAAATTCAAAATTTCCTACCAACTGAAAATGTTAGGTGTGTCCCGCGCGCTCATATTATGCCCTTATGTAGTTGCGAGCGTTGTAAAAAAAAAAAAACACTTACCAAAAAAAATAAATTTAAAAAATTAAAGAATGTCTGCTCATAGTTTATTGCTAGTCCAATGAGAAAAGGCTTGATGGTGATGAGGAATATTAGTCGGCCGTCGTGACAGGAACGTGCCATGGTTTGATGCCGTCAATCTTGGCTTTATTAGATACTGCCTAAGACTGTGTGATTCTTCCAACAATATTTTTAGATTAGTACACGTGCAAACAAATCTCAATATCATAATATGAGTACATAACTTACGAAAAAAAAGGTGTGAAGAACAGTGTACTCCACTCCTACTCTGTTGCAATGTGCAGGTGTCAGTGTGTTTTGGTTCAAACAACAATAAAATGTAATCATTTATGGTTGCAAAAACGAAGTTAAAAGATATCTTCATTTTTTCCGCGCCATCTATCACACTGAAATCTATTAAAACATGAGATCCATTAGCATTGTGTCTTGATTAAAAGAAGGAAGACGGACTTGCTTTTAAAAGTTTTTAAAAGCTCATATGATGTATAGCTTTTAAAATCTGTAGAATCCATCTTCCGGGATTTTTTAAATTAGTATTTATCAAGGAATTATTTTCCAGGATACAGCGCAGAGGTGGTTTAAAAATATTCATCTGTTGAGACAAATTGATATGAGTCATTGTGCAAAAGTTGGAGAGTCTCTCTTCTATAGTTGAGGAGATGGTATTCTAACTATAGAACAATGACTCTCCATCTTATTTGATAATAAGTTGTGCCACCAAATTTTGGCCGCATTATAGAATGCCAAGGAGGGCAATTGAAAGCGAGAATCGGGGGCTCTTCCTCATTGGTAAAAATAAAAGCGACCAGGAAGTCCCAATCC
>NW_004798138.1:0-1226 GCF_000002075.1 Aplysia californica | reverse complement strand
ATGAACAGCAGTCGATCTGCGCACGCAAGGGGGTGCTATTCCTATTCTTCTTCTGGAAAAACGAAAGAGAGCTTCAAAACAGACTGCAGCGCCATCTGAAGCAAAGAGCATACTTCCTGCAGACACTTTTTTGGCTGAGTGGCCCATCTTGTTATTCACTATCTTTGATCAAACGTCATAAAAATAATTTCGCCACTGAGGTAGGAAACTACACTGTAAAATCTTGGACGCCGTTGAGACAAAACATGATGAAACCGAGTAAGCAGAAATGGAGAACCAATTTCAGAAAGTAGTAAGACTCCGAAACAAAAGTGAAGACGAATGAAATTCATAAGATTAAGTATAAAATTGTGTCGATATAGGTGTGGAAACGCCTCTAGCGATAGTGATATTCTTATGCCTTTTTAAAATATCGAAACGTGGTCTTTTTATTGGTATGAAAGTAGGTGGTTGGATAGTGTTCTGGTGTGGTTTGCTCCTTCTTTCCTATAAAAAAATCTATCATCTCTATCTCCCCTCCTTTTTTGTGCTGGTTACTCGTCTTGTGATATCTCTAATCTTCGGCACTTACACTTATATGACCTTATTGTGTTGCAAGTGCCGTAAAGTAAAACTCTTACTAAAACTAAACTTATTATGAAATAAGGTGTACATAGGCGAGTACCATACAAATATGGAAGAGTCACAAACTGAAAATCGTGAGGGTGTCAATTCTGACCGCTTGTTGACTCATAACTGTATTTATGTTCAAATGTTGGTTGATTATTGTTTTTAGATTTCCAATTCAACAAGCATAACAATACACCACCAATCAAACAAATTAATATGAAGTTATGAGTTCACAAGCTTCTAAATTGATACTCTCATAATTTCCAGTTTGCGTTTGTGGCTATGCCCGTTTTTCCAATGGACTCCTCCAATTCATATACACAAATTCAAAACCATCGTACACATAGATTACACAATATCTAAGAGTACAGAGGATATTACTCGTACGTACACACTAGTGCTTCTGGTTATCATAGACTGCACCACATCTAGAACTCTAGGGACACAGAGGACGTAATGGTTTCAAAATTAATCAACATATAAGCATGAACAAGAACATTAATCTATCTCTATGGGGGGGGGACTGCCAGACCTGCTCATCAATCCAATCAAAGAGCACAAGACATTCTCCGGCCAGGCAGTGAATGGAGTTAATGTGCAGGCCTCACTCAGATATA
>NW_004798137.1:293864-296257 GCF_000002075.1 Aplysia californica | reverse complement strand
GAAGGGGTTAGGCGCTTCACTGTCACATGTAGAAGACCTGAGGTCGAATCCCGAGGGGGGGGGGGCAATTTTTATTGAGTATCTTGGTCCTTCTGTTTGGGATGTTGCATCCTTCTCAACATGAGCTGGCCTTGACAGGCAGGGTCGGAAACCGGCCTCCTGAATGGTCTAAAATTGGGTTGATGCTGGCGTAAAAACTCGTATATCGAGGGAAGAAAAAAATATTCTGCTGTTTTAGTTTTAGTAAGGTTTTACGGCGCTCGCAGCTGCATAAGGTCATATGGGGGCCAAGGGGTGGGTGTCAACAGAGAAGTCTAGATGGGGAATCAGACTTACTCTGCTCACCTCTCTAGCCTCAACAGCACAAGGTCTGCTTCGACTATCAAGGCACCCGGGAAAATAGCGGGTCACAAGAGAGTGACAAACTTACAAAAGAAGTAGAGGAAAAAAATAACAATAGTAAGGATGAGGAAGGAAAAAGCAGCAGTTCCCGCTATGTTGTTCTGGCACAGTATGAGCATGACATTGTTGAATCAGCCCATTTACAATTCTACTGTGCAAAAGAACATGTTTATATCCCCTCTTTGGGAATTGCCTAAAGGCAACCTCAGTCAGTAGCACTGCCCTGGGGGGGGGGGGGGGGGTGTTCTACAAAAGTGTAATGTACTAACATTGAAATTATTTTCTTTATTCCCAGAGCCACCCACCAGCCCCCCGGGGTCATCCACCTACCAGTCAGTGACGAAGCACGACGACGTGGAAGAGAAGACTGACAATCAGCTGTCCTTGTGATGGGGCTCGAACCCTAACTCTCCGCACGCCGACTTGGCCTTACCCTCGCTTCACGTGATGAGGGCTCAACTCTGTGATGACCCTTGCTAACCTTGTTAGTTTGGGGATTTCTTTTTTTTTTTTTTTGGTATTTTTCCGTCCGTTTGAACTGTGAAGTGTTATGTGGAGAGATCTAGCTCACTGTGAAGTGTTATGTGGAGAGATCTAGCTCACTGTGAAGTGTTATGTGGAGAGATCTAGCTCACTGTGAAGTGTTATGTGGAGAGATCTAGCTCACTGTGAAGTGTTATGTGGAGAGATCTAGCTCACTGTGAAGTGTTATGTGGAGAGATCTAGCTCACTGTGAAGTGTTATGTGGAGAGATCTAGCTCACTGTGAAGTGTTATGTGGAGAGATCTAGCTCTCTGTGAAATATGATAAAAAGAGAAATGTAGAACCAACATTTGTATTACATGACTGTGAACTGTGAGAAAGAAAGAAATAGATTTAGCTAACTGAACTATGATAAGGAGAGATATAGACTTAGCTTATTGTGAACTATGATATAAAGAAAGATATAGATTTTTATTTAGCTAAATGTGAATTATGATATGGAAAGATATCAAGCATACTGTGAAATATAATAATGTGAGATCTAGTTAACTGTGAAATGTGAAAAGGTGATATATGAAATATATATACAATATATATATATGTGAGGCATCGTGGTGAAATCAGGCGCTCGTCAAAATCATGAAATCAAAGAAATGGGCATTTTTGTGGCAGATGGGCAATTTTTTTCTTCTTATTTAAGATAATAATAATAATAATATCAATAATCACATATTCCCAAAAATTGACAAGCGCCTGATTCCACCACGTCGTGACTCATATATAGATCTAGCCAACTGTGAAATATGATTCTCTCCCTTTGCCTTCACAGTTCAATAAAAATTCACCCGCCAAATTGCTACCCCCCGATGAAATACGAGAATACTTTTGTTTAAATTATTGACGTTTTATACTATGTTTGAATACCCGTAAAAGAAAGTATTATATATATATATATATATATATATATATATATATATGTATAAGAGTATATATAACTTTATGCATATTTTTTGTCTGGATGATCAGCGTGCTTGTGATTTTCTCTGTGATACCAGGAAGTAGCCTACATCTCGCCTCATGGGAACCGAAGTTTTCAGGATTGAGAGAAGCAAAAGAAGTTGGGGGAAAAAAATAACCTTTTTGTCTCATTTTGTTGTGTTTTCATTGTTTTAAGAAACTGAGGGTTGAATTCTGATTTTGATTTTGGGCATGATTTTAGTTAGAAGTATTAGATTAGAGGTCAAATTGAGGATGGGGAGTGTGCATGTGGTTTTTCTCTGTGTGATACTCCAGGCATGAGTACGTATATAGGTCACATACAGCCTCCCAGGGGGACGGTTGTGAATAGAAATTTGGGTCGAGAGAATCAAAAGAAGCTGAGGGTAAAAACCTTATTTAATTTGATCGTGTTTTGTGTTAAGAAACTGAAGATTGAATTTGGTTGGGGGGGTTTTTGGGGGGTTGTTAAGGGGTATATTAGAAGTAAAATTTCAGAGAGGGGGGGGGGG
>NW_004798137.1:290131-293764 GCF_000002075.1 Aplysia californica | reverse complement strand
GGTATTTTTTACATGGTTTGTACAGGGGTAGTTGATGTTGAATTCAGGGTAGGGGGGATGGAGGGAGAGGAGGTTGAAGCTGGTTTTACACTACCGGTACCGGTACAAGTTGAGCTATTATTTCCTTTGTCTCACTCAAATGTACCTGAAAGATAAGGTCCCTTAAGTTTAAGGACCGGTGTAGAACACGAACACTGTTTCTGTTACACGTACGTTACATTCCGTTATGGTGGTGGTTATAAGTTGTTGTTGATGTGATCATGTTTGACACCAAGTCCAGTATACACGCTTTTCTTGTAGCCTACTAGGGGAGAAATCAGATTTATACGTATAATCTGTGAGACTTTTTTCTGTTTCCTTTTTTTTTCATTTCTACTTCTGTACGTACAGCTCAAGAATCAGTCTCAGGTTAGGTCAATTTCACGTTCCTTCATGTTACAGTTTTTATTTCTTTTTTAATCATTTTTATTTTCTACTTTCTACAACTCAAGATTCAGTGATAAGTTTAGATCTGGTTAAAGTTACTACTTATGTTCTCTCTGTCAGATTTTTTTTTAATTTCTTTTTCCACAAATCAAGATTCAGTGCAGTGATAAGTTTAGAATAAGATGTAAAAACAAATGTACCTGAAAGATCATTTTAATTTCTAAAATTTCTACAACTTAAGATTCAGTGATAAGTTTAGATCTGGCTACTGTACATTGTGTCGAACAGATTTTACAAAATTTGTTTTAAAAATTTTCATTTCTACACCTCAAGGTTCAGTAATCCTCAGAGACAGGATAGATTTCTACATTCTGTCTGTCAATTGTTCATTATTTCTTTTTTAATTTCTATTTCTACACCTCAAAATTCAATTATAATATAGGTATAGGTTTAGATTTCTATGTTCCGTCTGTCAGATTTTCTACTTTTTCTCCTTCTAGACCTCAGTCTGGTCCTAGGATCGGTGACCCACATTTCATCATCTGTCTGTCGTAGTCGTTTGAATCTTGTCCTGTCGTCTTCGCTTGATCGGTGGCCTTTATTATAGCAGAATAGTTGGTTGTTTTTAATCTCTTTCCGTCCTGTGGAAATTTTTCTTTTTCCGCATTTAATCTACTAATATTGTTTAGATATCCTTCTTCTTCGAATTTAATCTGTATTGTTTAGAAATTTTTTTTTTCGAATTTTATCTGTTTATATTGTTTCGAAATTCTATTTTTTTTAAATTTTATCTCGTTGCAATCATTTAGAATATTATTTTTTTTCAAATTTAATCTATTTTTGTGGTTTAGAAGTTTGTTTGTTTTTTAAACTTTAATCTCTGTAAAAGTACACACGTTTTTATGAAATTTCTTTATAAAAGCAAGTTTTTGTGTCTTTATTATTGTTGTTGATGCGTTTTTATTCGCTGTTCTCTTGAATAATGTTGTTGTTTTTTGTTGTTGATGCTGGTGGTAGTGGTGTTGGTCTTCGTTATTGTTATTATAGTTTTTGTTGTTGTTGGTGTTGTTGTTGTTGTTGGTGTTTACTAAAAATAGCTTACACAAGGTCCATACAAACCAAATGACAATGAGGACAGAATTGCCTTCCTGTTTTGTTCTTTTCATTAGCACTCTGCTAATGGGAATTTGTGGGTGGTTGGCAGGTGCTTTGGTGTCTTTGCTCCTTCTATATTCTATCGAACATCTGTTGTCCTGACCTCTTCTTCTTTTTTATGTTTGTTACTCTTTTGCAACACCTCTAATCTTGGGCACTTATATGACCTTATTGTATTGCAAGTGCCGTAAAACTCTTACTAAAACTGAACTAAATGTGAATTTAGTCCACATAGTATATGTGTAGCGTGCTGACAAAATAAGTTACTTCTCGAATTGGAGCCACATAGATTATACATACATCACATTTATAGGTGAAGTTTTTTAGATTTTTATAAGTATGAAATAATGAAAGAAAGACATGTTATACTTGAAGAATGTGGCATCAATAGAAAATCTACAAATTTGACCATGGTGCCAATTTTTGGCCAATGTATCTCCATTTGTGGATTGCGAGGACTGACTCATTTTGTCAGCTTGCCTCACATATGTACATCTTGTTGTATATAAATATACAGTCTAAAACAAACATCTCATTGTATATAAATATACAGTCTAAAACAAACATCTCATTGTATATAAATATACAGTCTAAAACAAACATCTCATTGTATATAAATATACAGTCTAAAACACAAATAGCAAACATGCACTTAGCAAAAAACACGTTTAAACAATCAGGTTTTCGGGTCCCAAATTTTTTCTCCTAGGGAAAGTCTCTTTCTTTTATTTTCCAGTCATCTTTAGAATGTGTAACTATGGTTTTCTAATTCCATATTTTGTTTTGTTTGTTTTTGTTCTGAAACTTACCGTTAGTATTATATCGGGTAAACAGCCGCAACCATCTCTGAATTTGAGCCTCGTTGTGCTCTTTCAAAACAAATAGAAGGTCAATAGGTGCCGAAAATAACAGGTGTTGCTAGACAGTAACTTCCAAAGAAAAGAAGGAGGAGAGATGATTGGGTGGTTGGTGGGTGCTCTGGTGTGGTTTGCTTCTTCTTTCCTATCAAACATCTATCGCCCTTATCTCCTCTTCCTCTTTTTTATGTTTGTTACTCTCTTGTAACACCTCTAATCTTCTGGCGCTCATATTCATATGCCTTATTCAGTTGCAAGCGCCGTAAAACCTCTACTAAAACTAAAACCAGATAAGGATGACAATACAGTAGAACTCAGATAGGTCGAACACAGAAGACTCGAAATCACACATCTGTCAAACTGTGCCTGGGGTCCCGGTTTTTTTTCTTTTTCTTCTTCATCTTTGTAAGATATCCCTCAAACTACCGAGACCAGTCCCGACAAATTCGAGCTATCTGTGTTATGCTGTAGATGTTTGGTTGGAAAAAAGGAGCAAACCATACCAGAGCACCCACCAAACACCCATGAGAAAATGTGTAAAGTGTTGGGGTTTCTTTTTCTTTTTTCAAGAACACAACATTGGGCCCACTGTGGAATTTGAACCCACACCCTGAGGTTTTCGAGTCTTTTTGTTTGAGCTTACCAACAATTTTTCCCATAATTATAATTTGTTGCTTTTTAGTTCTTTAAAGAGGTAAATAAATTGCCAGTGCTGTCTGTTGTTCTCGTAATCATAACACACTGGGCTAAAAATAGGTTTAGCTGGTCTGATGTCGGTGGACGTGGATCTTTTTAAGTCGCTTCTACACCGTGCAAAAACTTGGTACATTAGCCTGGCCGGGACATTATCTTATTTTGGTGGACGCCTAGACTTAGTGCTGGGAAATCCAATGTTGTGGTGAGACAGATGGACAGAAACAACAGAGGGAAAGTCGACAAGTAGGACCTACCAGTGACACCCTCCAACCACCCACGTTGTGGACGGTGGTGAGAAGTAGAATGTAGAGGCCGGTAGAGCCGGACTGTGAGTGTGAGGAATCAACTTGGAGGGGATCTCTGTGTTCTTCCGGGGACTGCTGTCTCTGTCTTGTCAACGAAGGAGGAGGAGGGGAGGAGGAAAACAGCAACAATGATAATGATGAAGAGGAGGGGGAGGAGGAGGAATTAATGAAAGGACAGGAGAATTGTGTGTTTG
>NW_004798137.1:285634-287489 GCF_000002075.1 Aplysia californica | reverse complement strand
CCCCTTCCCACACATGCACAAACAGAAACAGAATTTTAAAAAAGGGAGACACCCCCCCACCCCTCCCCCCACCACACATATACACGCTGAAACGAACACAATAAAAGACACGCAGAAACAGACACGCACGAACAAACACGTACACACGCGCACTAAATATACCATAAAAAGGCTAATGATTAGCGTAGGGGGCACCTTTGCCCCCTGAAAAAAACAACAACAAACAAGCAGAAGAAAACAAACAATTAAAAAAACACAAAAACAACGGAAAAAACAACAACAACTCAAAGACAAACAAGGAAGGCCAGACCACGCCTCCACATTGTTATGTTATTCGCGGTGCCCGAAGCGTTGCGTCGGTTATTTCACTTTCTCACTCATTATGTGCAGGTACAGTGAAGGAAGAGCGCGCGGTGGTAGTGGTAGAGAAAGTGACGCGTTTCATTCACGGAATATTTCAGGAAAACAAGCAATTTTGTGGTGGGCCAACACTGTAGCAGCACACGACAATCTTCTCCTGTGAAACCGATACCGCCCGACGCTGTATTTACTCGATCATCTTTTAGACACCGGGCCGCGCCAAAAAGTCTAGACATGTCACGTGACCTCTCCAGGCCAATCCGCTTGCGGCTTGAGTGAACTCCATCATATGGCTGGGCGAGGCTACTGAAGCATGAAGAGGGGGTGCGAAAGCAGAGTTTGCGCTGTAGTGCATTCAGACGATTGACAAAGATTATCAATGCACCTTTTCAATATGGGCTGGATAGCAAATACTCACGGCCACTTTATTCATTTACATTAAATCGGAACAGTCAGTTGTCGGTTTTTTTTTAGCGGAACTGAGACAACAGAACCCTTCTACCCCTTGGGCAAGTTCCGCTTACCTGGGGGGCTTAGTAAAGAAACATCGCTGGAGTGTGTTTTGGTAAAAATCCACATGTCATTTCACTGCTGGAGTAAAAAAAAACGTGTACGTATCATTGGATTGCTTGTGTGTCTTTTAAATGTGTAGCTATTGATATTCTTTGAAGGATATACGCTGTTTTCAAGCGATAGCCGTTCTACGGTCGCAAGCCAACGCCGACGCCAAGGCTCCCCCATTCTCAGTCAGGCTTGGCCCCCATGTCTTGAGATGTGCTGGAGAAGAAGAAGTAGAAAGCTTCTGGTTTACCTATGCCGGGCTCTCGCCTTGGCCTGACCTCGGCCTGTCGAAAGCCTCGAGTGTGTGTGCTTTTATCCTCTCCGTGTGTTTCTTTTGCAAGCTTTGAATAGGGTCGACCAGCGGTGAGAGGGAGAGGAATTTCTGTTTGTCTTCTGCTGATTTCTTGCCGGAGCATTTTTTTTTCAAGTGAGGCTTCAACCGAGTTCTCCGGAGAAAGCTTTTGTATTTTGTTGTGCCGAAGTGCCGACATTCCTTTTCGATGTTTTTGTGTTAGTTGCTAAGTTGGCAAGAGTTTGTGATGCATTCGTTCACTTTTTACCCTTGTCCATACTGTACTGCTGTACAGTAGAAATTTTGTTTGGTCATAGTCTTACATTTTAATTCAAAATCTTGAAAACCGTGCCATGCTATCGCTTCAGGTTGTTGTGTAGCGGCTCATTGAGTTGACTGTTTTTGCCGTCTTTTGTCTTTGCATTCCTCGCTGTGGTGTTAGGCTTACACTTACAATGAGTTCATTATATAATAGATATATAATATAATAATTGTGAGGACTTCCTTAGATTTAGATCTACGTTCTAGATCTAGATATCTAGATTCTAGATCTCTCTTTTTGGCACAAAGATTTATTTGAGAATTACAGCAGTAGTAGGTTAGCCTACACTACTACTACACGCCAATTGCTCAGCAAAGAAG
>NW_004798137.1:281656-285249 GCF_000002075.1 Aplysia californica | reverse complement strand
GGGGGGGGCACATTTGCCTAGTAGAGGCCTACTCTAGAATGTCAAATCTCAAGTCCTTCATAAGTTGGGAGACATTCCAAACTATTTGATCTGTTCAGAATGGTTTTTTATATTCAAACTTGTTTTAGAGCCGTTTAATCTAGTCAATTAAAAAAATAATAATATGTCCTACAGTACTAGTACATTGTTCAAAACTTTGTAAGTCAGTGTCCATATTTTTATTCAGATTTCTCCAGTTTCTCACCATGATCATGATAAAATATTCTAAGTAAGTGGGATGCTTTTTGACTTCTGTACTTGATTATAATAACTTTTTGGCAGACTCATAATGAAGGAAAAAAATGGCTTTGAGGTTGGAAAGAAGGTGTGGGTGTGTGTGTGTGTGCATGATCAGTGTGTATGTTTGTAAAGCTTTGCCCTCAACATAATAAATTAACTTTCCTTTTTTAAGAGCACAGTTTAGTTTAAAAAGAAAGAATCATCATGTGTATGTGTGTGGTTTAAAAAGTAACAATTGCAACATTCATTGGGATATCAATTCTGAAAGTTACATCTGATTTATTTTGGTAGATCACTTGGAATTTTTCACCCACCAGGCTGCGATTCAGACTTTCGGTTCTGTTGCCCTTCTTCAAAATCAATTTTGTTTCAAACACAAACCTTTGGGACCCCCCTGGGGCCCGGGGGCCATGCCGCTGACTGAAGTGTCTTTAGGCCATTCCCAAAGGGGGGGGACATTTCTCGTTCTTATGCATAGGTAGAATTGTAAATGGGCTGATTCAACAATGTCACGCTCATAACTGTGCCTGGGTTGATTCAGCAATGTCACGCTCATAACTGTGCCTGAACTACAACAGGGAACTGCTGCTTTTTCCTTCCTCATCCTTACTATTCTATCCTCATTTTCTACTTCATTTGTATGTTTTGTCACTCTGTGACCCGCTATTTCCGGGGTGCCTTGAAAGTCGAAACAGACGTTGTATTGTGCTGTTGAAGATAAAGAGGTGAGCAGAGTAAGCCTGATCCCCTGTAAAGACTTACTCTGTTGACATCCACCCCTTGGCGCTCATAATGACCGTATGCAGTTGCGAGCGTTGTAAAACCTCTACTTTAAAAAAATTAAAAAACCTTTGGGAAGTACATTTTTCGAAAATACATAAAAACTCTGTGTTTACTAGTATTGCTCCTCATGGACTCACTGATGCTGAAGAAAAATTATCAACTTCTTTAGACTGGATTTGCCTTTAAAAATTTGAGAACAAAGCCCATATTACAAAGCCAATTGGAGAGATCTTTTGCTGTGAGTCTTCATTGAATAGCTGGAATTTATTAATGCATAAATGTGTGTGTGAAGGGCTTGAGGGGGGGGGGGGTGCTTGGCTAGTGCCCACTATCTTGACCCGCTGCATAGGTACATGGTTTTGAAAAGATAGTTTCTCACTCTGACTCATTCTGGGTTGGCTCTGGCTGTGCGCTTCCTAAATAACCTAAATTGTGTTGAGAGGGGTGTTCACGTTCACAATTAATCAAGTAAAAATCTGTGATTGGTGATGTAGTGTATGTTTTATAAACACATCACATGAATGTTTTACCACCATGATAGGTGATATAGTGAATGTTTTAAACACACCATGATAGGTGATGTAGTGAATGTTTTAAACACACCATGATAGGTGATGTAGTGAATATTTCATAAACACACCATGATAGGTGATGTAGTGAATGTTTTATAAACACACCATGATTGGTGATGTAGTGAATGTTTTGTAAACACACCACACACACCACCGTGATTGGTGATAGGGTGAATGTTTTATAAACTCACCATGATTGGTGATGTAATGAATGTTTTATAAACACATCATCTTGATTGGTGGTCTGTCTATAGCCACCCATCTATACTATACTCTTGAACTCTTACTGGCTGGGACCAGTGGCGCCCCTGACCTCTTTCCTTTTTGTTTTGGGGGGTTTGGAGGTGAGGGAGATGAGAATGACTCTTGTCTTGATTACCTTCAACTTTGAACCTGTTTTTTGTTGTTGTTGTTTTGTTTTTTACCCAATCACCGGTGTCTGTGGTGTAGCGATGCTCTTCTCTGTCACTTGCAGGAGACCTGAGTTTGAATTCCGAGCGGGAAGAAAAATTTTATTTGAGTATTTCGGCCTTTCTGCTGGGATGTTGTATCCCTCTCAGCCCAGGTTGGCCCTGACAGGCAGGAAGGGTGGAAGCCTGCCTCATAAATTATCTAAATAATGATGTCGATTTGGGCGTAAAAACACCTACATTCAAAAAAGAGATTTTCATTCCGAGTGAACCTTGCATGATTTAATGAATTGTGATTTATTTTTACAATTTTCTTTTCCCTTGCAGTTGGGAGTGTCTTTCCCACTTGTGTGAGGAGGGAGGCCTGCTGGTGACAAGTCTTTTGGAGTATCTGTTTTGGAGTGGCGAGGGATTCTGTGACTCTACTACAGTGGTTTCACAGTCCAAAGTCTTGACAGGATTTGTGCGTGGCTGATGCGATGGAATCAGAATATATGTTGGATTGATTCCGCTCTTTCTGAAGGATTTTATGTGCTGAAGGAGAGCTGGTGTTTGCTGGTCTTTCCATTTTCTTCAGGATTCGTTTGGTGGTTTTGTTTCTTCATTGTTGTGAGGTTTGTTTGTTGGGGTTTTTTCTGTCTTTTGTAGGGGGTTGTTTTTCTTTTCTTCGTTGTGGGTAAAGAAAGGTTTTGTTGTGTGGTGGTGGTGTTTGGCGCAGAGTTCGTGCCGCCCCCTGGTGTCGTTTGCCTGCTTGTTGTGAAAAAACCTTGTTGCAGTGAGAGCAGAGGTCGTGGGCTGATGAGATCGCCGCCCCCCTCGGGAAACTCAGCGGTCTGGTGGTGAGCCTGTTTCCCCCCTCCCCCCACCACAGTGGCTGGTGTCTGGTTTGATTCCCTGCGTCCCACCCGCCCCTCCGGTGGTGGTTGTTCCATGCTGACTGGCGAGGGGCCGCGTGTGGGATGTGGCGTGTAACTTTATGTTCCGCAGCAAAAGAAGCTCACTCGTGAAGCGCCTGTGGAAGTACAAGGTGAGCGATGAAGCCGGGGGTCCGCCTCAAAAGGACGCCTCCACCGCGGAGGATCTGGAGTTCAAATCCGTCACGCAGTCCTTCTTCAAAAGACTCCGGGAGGATCAGCTGGAAACTCTGCTGCAGGCCATGGAGTCAAAGGGAGGAGAGAGGACGGCCTGTGTGCCTGTGTCCAAGTGGGACCTGCGTCTGGGGCGGAGGACCATGTCCCCGTACGTCCTGTGCTGCCGCGTGTTTCGCTGGCCGGACCTAGCGCGGGACGTGGAAATGAAGAGACTTCCCTCGTGCGGCCGGCTGAACGAGGAGAAAGAGCCTGTGATATGTTGTAACCCTTACCACTGGAGCCTGGTGGTCAATATTGGTGAGATTATTTGTCTGTCTGTCCATCTCTTTCTCTCTCCATCAGAATGCGGAGAAAAAGCATATATATTGTAACCAGTGACCCTTACCTTTGGAACCTCGTGGTCAGTATTGGTGGGATTTCTCTCTCTCTCTCTCTCTCTCTCTCTCTCTCTCTCTCTC
>NW_004798137.1:276783-279861 GCF_000002075.1 Aplysia californica | reverse complement strand
TGCTCCTTTTTTTCTATCAAACATCTTGTCCAGTTGCTCCTTTTTTTTCTATCAAACATCTTGTCCAGTTGCTCCTTTTTTTCTATCAAACATCTTGTCCAGTTGCTCCTTTTTTTCTATCAAACATCTTGTCCAGTTGCTCCTTTTTTTTCTATCAAACATCTTGTCTAGTTGCTCCTTTTTTTAAATCAAACATCTTGCCTAGTTATTTCCCTTATCTTTTCTTTCTTTTTTTCTCTGCTCTATAGTCTAGTACACCTCTAATCTTCGTCACTTATATATTATGACCTATTTGTGTTGCTTGTGCCATAAAACTCTTACTACTAACTGAACTAGAAACACTACTATAAAGTGAACTCTCTAGAATTAGAAACAGACACAGCTGGAATGGTCAGTGATTGAGCGGGTGGTTGGAGGGTGCCACTGGTAGATTCTCCTTCTTTGCTTTCCCTTTGCTCTGTCTGTCTGTGTTGCTTCTTCCCTGCACTACATGATGAATGTTATTATGGCCATGTGCTTCTCTTTGCTCAAACTCAGACTCACTGGTACGTCCTGATCTGCTGATCTTTTCTTTCCTTCTGTTGTTTGTGTCTATCTTTCTCACTTTTTCCATGCTTCATAATATGACTGTTACTGTGTATACTAAACTTCTCTTTGTAACTTTAAACTCAAACCCCAAGTCAGTGATTGGTCGTTTGACTTTCTGCTTTCAGATGAGCCCCCGATCTACCCAGACAAATGCCCAGTGACCCCCCCTCCCCGCATCACTCCGGTCAGCTACGGGGAAAAGATACATGGTGAGTCTAAGTAGAGTATCCCGTTCCTTAGTCTGTCTTTTGTCTGTGTGTTTAGTGTTTGGGGCAGGGTTTTTTTTTTTTAGGTTTTAGTAACTTATAGTGAGAGCTCTATACCTTGGTTATGTCCGATCTTCCCTGGAATACAGCAATAGCCTACTCACTATGTGTAGTGCAACTACTTGCAATACCCTTGACACGGTCCAAAACAATGCCCTTCGTTTTATAAATGGTGGCATGAGATCCACACCTACTGCCGCAGGTGAAATCCTTGCAAATGTTGAACCCCTGGGAATCCACAGAGATTCAAAAGCAGTTTTGGAGCTACATGAAAGAACTAAAATAATGTGCCCCAACCACCCAAACAGGAAATTAGTAGAAACATGGAAACCAAAGAAACGAATTCAACAAAAGTCAATCATGCATCACATCACAGAACTAATGGAGAGACACCATCTACCACAAAACAGAAAAGAAACCAAAAGAGTCTATCGAAACATCCCTCCCCACCTTTCTTTAAAAAAGCCAATCGTTACATCTCTCAGGGACAAGAACACAAAATCTTCTGACCCAGTGACGCTGATGCTTGCATCACATCAAACAATTAGCAGCTATCTATTCGGATGACTGGATACACATCTACGGACGGCTCAGCATTCTAAGGCACAACCAAAGCCAGATATGGAATACTAATACAATACCGAGATGGAAGTTCCAATGAGATCTCTGCAGCCTGTGGAGAGAAATGCAACAACTACGATGCAGAAATGATGGCAATTGAAACAGCACTGTGCCATCTCCGCACAGTTTTTGACACTCATCCTGGAAAAGCACAGAGTATTGTGATTTTCACTGTCTCATTATCAGTCTTACAAGCCATAGAAAATGACCATCTAAATCAAGATTTGACTCATATACTGTTTGGCTCCCATCATCTGATAACAACATTCTGTGGCATCAACCTAGTAATGCAGTGGGTCCCCGGACACTCAGACGTACCTGGAAATGACAGAGCAGACACACTGCCAAACGGGGATCTAGACGGGAACAACCCAACATTCCAACTTCATACAACACTGCAAAACAAATCATTAAAAGCAACAACAAACAAGAATGGATGAACGGATAGGCCCTGGGAAAGACAGGCAGAGCAGTTTTCAAACATATGACCACAACAAAAAGGAATGACAATATCAACCACCCTACAGAGAAAGAAACAGACCACGATCTTTCGCCTTCGAACAGAAGTTAAACAGCTCAACTTTCACTTGAACAGAATAAAACCAGAACTTCCCCCAATGTGTCCCTTGTGTGACTATGCGTATGAGACTGTGGATCATCACCTGTTCCACTGCACAGCCCTAAATGACATCAGAGTTACCCTTCTCCCTCCGAGACCTAACACTGACAACACACTCTACGGAACATTACAGCAATTGCAGCAAACCTGCACTTATCACAACATGGCTTTGGACAGAAGGGCGAGAGCCCAGCTGTTGCTGGATCGATAACAACAACAACAACCAGTAACTTATAGTCGAAGATGACAGTGGAAAAATTATGGTGTCCAGACCACAGTCCTTGCATTCAGCAGGTGGTTGGGGGACGCCACCAGTCGGTCCTGCTTCTTGTCCGTTGTTTCTGTTTATCTGTCCTACATGTCCCCCCACCAGGGCAGTGCTACTTTCTGAAGTTGTCTTTTTTTTTTTTTTTAGGCCTTTTCTATAGATCGGATATTAAAACTGGTTCTTATGCGCAGTAAAATTGTAAATGGGCTGATTTATCAATGTCCTGCTCATACTGTGCCGGAACAACATAGGGGGAACTGCTGCTTTTTCTTTCCTCATCTATACTATCGTATTTTTCCTCTACTTTTTTGTTTGTCACTCTTGTGAACTGCTGTTTCTGGGGTGCCATGAGAGTCAAAGCAGACTTTGTTGTGCTGTTGAAAAAGAGTAAGCCTGATTCCCATTTGGACTTCTCTGATGACGTCCACTTCTTGGCGCTCAAATGACCTTATATGCAGTTGCGAGCGCTGTAAAACCTTACTAAGACTAAACTGTCTTGCTTCTTCCCTACACTATATATGACTAATTTTGTGTCGGAGTGCTCCCCTTGCTCAAACTCAAAACTGTCCCTGCATTTAAATTCCCATTATATCACACAATGATGGCATAAAGATTAAACTTGTCTAAAACAACAACTGTTAATATTTTAGCAGTAGCGCACAAATACTCCTATGAATTCTACGCTCTCAAAAAGAACATCACCCTCACACACACAC
>NW_004798137.1:273580-276585 GCF_000002075.1 Aplysia californica | reverse complement strand
ACCACACACACACACACACACACAGGAAGTCTCAGTATCTCTGTAAATTTTTACTAAATTAGAAAATGTGCCTGGGCCGCATCAAGTATTTAAGTATGCATTTAGCATATAAGGGAGGGCTGTGCTAAGACTGAAGTTTGATGTGGAATAGGGACCGCAAAACATTGTCTTGTGAGTGTCTATTGGCCCACAGCCCGTGAGTGTGAAACCCCTTGTCAATCAATGTATCGAACAGACATGCCTTTTTATTTTTCGATCTTGAGAGACAAAGGAGCTTCTGCAACCGTGGGATATGGAATTGAATAACATCAAGAGGCTAGCCCAGGCTAGGGAAAGGTGGACAGCGTTTGTTCGTGGCCTATACCCTGACCCAGGGTGAAAAAGGCAACGATGATGATGATAATGTATGTGTGGCTGGAGGCTTAGCGTTCTTACAATCCAGTGCCATGCCTTTCTCACACAAATCCAAGCCAGTGAGTGGTTGGAGGATGCCGCTAGTAGGTCCTACATTTTTGCTTTCCTTCTTTTGTTTCTGTCTGTCTTACTTTTTCCCAGCACTAAATGGCCATTATTGTGTCGATGTGCTTCTCTGTTTACTCGAACATGTCTTACTTTTTCCCAGCACTAAATGGCCATTATTGTGTCAATGTGCTTCTGTTTACTGGAACATGTCTTACTTTTTCCCAGCACTAAATGGCCATTATTGTGTCAATGTGCTCAAACAAACAGTAGAAGCCTTGCCGTCATATGAGTTCAGACACTGCTGTTCCACAGCAATCCACAGCAATTATATATTTGTGTCTACTGTTTTTCAGATGGATACCCTCGGATTATCGAGTCAACAGACATGGATTTGGCGCCGTCTTTGATGAGTCAGGAGATGTCGGGATCAGGTATGTGGCTGTGGGAGGCTGGTGGCTGTTCTTCTGCTCTCTCCTCCTTCTCAGTGTAAGACTGTCATTATGTCACTCTTCTTAATGGCATATATATGGTGCAGTCTTACACTATGCAGTCTATGCAGACAGTCGAAGTTGTCCAAGACGGCGGGCCACCCATTGTTGGGGAAAAATGTGCTTGTCATAGACAGGTTTCTACTTCAGAAATACAAAGTTCTGTCTGACATTTTTATTTTTGCAGTTTGGAGTTATTAAGACCATGAGGCCATGCGAAACCAAATGCTCTGTCAGCTCTACCAAAATTGTAAGATAGTTCGGAGTCGTTATCAAGATATCAAAGAATTGCATTCGAAGAAAGCTTGGTATGTTGAGAAAGACAACATTTTTATGTCAAATTTCTCAACACTAAGTACAGAGCAGAGAGAACTGTAATTCTGAGGTAGTGAGGTCATTATAATGTAAAACAGTCGCCAAGGGAGGAATGGGGAAGTGGCTGTTTGTACAGGTGATTGTCTTATACAGGTGGCTGATAGAGCTGGTTCGACTATACTTCTTCTCTTCTCCTACCTCTTTTTACGTTTACTAGATTTTTTACCTGTTCAATAATGAAAATAATACTCTATGTTTTGTTGTTTGTTAATATACTTTTTCCAAAAACTTTCTTTTCTTGACAAATGTTCTTTTTTTATGGTGTCGAAAAACTTTTTTTGATCTTTTTTTTTTAAGGATGGAATATTTTTTTGTGGGGGGAAATACAAATTGTTTTCTGTTTTGGAGAAAAATACTTCTTAAATTTTTGTTGTTATTGAAATTCTTTTTTACTAATGAAATACTTTTATTGCCAGTGACAAAATAGTCTTTTCTTTTTAAAACAGCAAACATTCTCATTTCTGACTTGTGGCAAAAATTTCTTTGTGATGATAGAAAGTACCCTTTTTCCTGTGAGAGGAACTCATTTGTTTTTACATATATTTTTATTTTTTTAATGATGGAATATACTTTTTGAGGGGGTGGTAAGGAAATGCCTTTTTTGGTGCCAAACTACTTTTTTTGCTGATTTGTTGGAAAACTCTTGTCTCATTGCACCGAAATACCCCCTTTAAAAAAAATTTTCTTTAAATGTACTGTATTTTTGTTTGTGAAACATAAATAATTTCTCTTTTTGCCTTCTAGGAAATAATTTATATTTTTAAAATTTTATTTTGGTATGGGATAAAATATCCTTCGTGTGTGTGTGTGTGTGTGAGTTTGTGTGCTTCTGTGTGTATCAATCTCGGTATGTGTATGTCTGTGTTTGTCAGTGTCTGCATTTGTGTGTTTGTGTCTGTGGTCGTGTATGTATGCGTCTGTGTGTTTGTTTGTGAAAGTGTATGTTGTGTCTCCCTCTGTGTGTGTGTGTGTGTATTTGTATAATTATGTCAGTGTAAGAGAGCGTATGTGTGTGTTTGCGAAACTCAAAAAAGTGTGTAACTTTGTGTGTTTCTTTAACGGCATGCGTTTTTGTGTGTGCGTTTGTTTGTGTGTGTAACTATGTGTGTGTTTGTTTGTGTAACAATGTGTGTGTATGTTTGTTTGTGTGTCTGTGTGTATGTCTTTCTGTCTGTCTGACTGTTTCAGTGTGTGTGCAGATCTCTGTCTGTCCGTGGGATGTAATTAATATGTGGGCCTTCTGGCTGGTCTTAGGTTACGGCTTTTACCCATCGTCATTTATACTGGTGTACACGCAAACGCGCTTTGTCTCTCCCTCTCTCTCTCTCTCTCTCTCTCTCTCTCTCTCTCTCTCTCTCTCTCTCTCTCACCCACCCCAACACACATACACACACACACACGCACACACACATACACACACGCTCGCACACTGACTAGCGCACACAAGGGCATCACGCACACACACACACACACCCATACACCCATACACACAAACAGACTTGCATACACATACACACACTAGCATCACACACACACACACGCATCACACACACACACACACACCCATACACACAAACAGACGTGCATATACACATACACACACTAGCATACACATACACACACACGCATCACACACACACACACACACACACACACACACACACACACACACACACACAC
>NW_004798137.1:271845-273480 GCF_000002075.1 Aplysia californica | reverse complement strand
ACACACACACACACACACACACACACACACACACACACACACACTTCCATGTTCACACTCCCTCCGTTGCGCCCTGTCCCGTTCCAAACGTACACACAGGCAAGGCACGTCCGAACGGACCGATGTACAAACACGTGTGGGCTGGTGTCGTCAGCCAGTCTATCCCCGCACCTTTCCCGTCTCCGTCAGTCTGTCTATCTCCCTCTCCCTCCCCTCCCTCCCCGCACACACGCACACACACACACCAGCGTTCCCCGTCGCTTATCGCTTGTCCCTCTCACAAAGTATAATGCCTTCGCTTGTGGGAGTCGGACTGCTGGGGCCGGGCGAATACCGAGCCCTGGGTCTGATTAACCGGGTAAATTACAGAAACTGGATCGCTCGTTCCCGAGGCTGTTCTGTATTTTTCTGGTGTGTGTATAATTTATTAAAGTTTTTTTTTTATGACCGATTTTTTAACATGATTTTGTAAGAAGGAGAAACGGGAGTGTGTGAAAGGAGATGTTAGAAAGGGGTGGCAATCTCAGATTGTTAGTCCAGTTCCTCTCTATTGTTTGCTTGTGTGGGGAATGTACGAATGTCTTCTTCTTTCCTATCAAACGTCTATCATCCTTATCTCCCCTCCTTCTTTTTTATGTTTGTTACTCTCTTGTAACATCTCTAACCTTCTGGCGCTCATATGACCGTATGCAGTTGCGAGCGCCGTAAAACCTCTACTAAAACAAAACAAATGTCTCCGGCAGTCTCGTCGACGTTGATTGAGTAGAGTTAGTTTCAGAAAGAGTTATAAATTCTGCTATTTGTCACCCTTTTTTTTTGGTCTGCACTCGTTTTTGCTCCATGTTATATTATCTACTGTGTATAGTGAAGTGTAAAACGTCCGTGAGGATGGAAGATGAGTGCTCTTCTTTCCTATCATTCTAACACCTATCCTCCTTATCTCTCCTCCTTTCATTTTGTTGTATGTTATATTTTCTAGTAACATCTGAAATCTTTTGGCACATATTTGACCTATTTGTGTTGCAATTGCCGTAAAATTCTTTACTGCAACTAATACGTCGTCTCCAACTTGGATCACCTTCTGTTTGTATAAAACAATGTGCCGGTCCCGTATGCGGGGGAAGATCCGGTTGAGCGGAAAACGGGTTGGGCGCCCGGCCCTCCCGACTGGCAAATGGTGGCAGACAGCCCGAGTCCCTGTGGCTCCTGGGCCGGTCCAAGATTCTGGGTCAGGGGGGTGTCAGGACCCGTGCGATTCTCCCCCGTCTCTCCGGCGCCACACCGACGAAAGTCACCCATCTCGCACTTTGCTTCTTTTCACGGCGCGGCATTTTTGGGGTTTTTTTGTGTGAGAGTTTTACGGCGCTTACAACACGATTTGGTCGGTGGAAAAGTGGTGAAAGCTAGAGGTGTTATTTATAGAGGGTAAGCAGCGTTGTATTACGAAATAGAAGGGAGGAGAGATCAGGACGATAGATGGTTTGTGGGAAAGAAGGAGCAGACCACACCAGAGCACCCGCTATCCACCCACCCACCCACTCACTCGGCGGTGTGTGTATGTTTTTGTGTCTGAGTGTGTGTATTGTACGCCTCAATACAGTCAGTGCTATGACACCAAAAAGATGGACTTTTGCC
>NW_004798137.1:265319-268546 GCF_000002075.1 Aplysia californica | reverse complement strand
CTTCTTTACTTTCCCTCTGTTGTTTCAGTCTGTGTGGGTGGTTGGAGGGTGTCACTGGTAGGTCCTACTTCTTTACTTTCCCTCTGTTGTTTCTGTGTGTCTGTCTTACCTTTTTACCCTCCCTAACTGACCACTACTGTGTGGATGTGCTTCTCTTTACTCAACAAACAAAACAAAGTGCCAATTACTGCTCAACAGCAAGCTCTGTCGCTTTACACCCAATAATATCTTTTTACAAGAAAAGCCCCAAAAAGTCTTAATACAAGAGTGCGCAGTAGGGCAGCAATGGTGCTCTGGTGTGGTTTGCTCCTTCTTTCCTATCAAACATCTATCGTCCTTATCTCCCCTTTTTCATTTTTATGTTTGTTATTCTCCTGTAACACCTCTAATCTTCTGGCGCTCATATGACCTTATGCAGTTGTGAGTGCCGTAAAACTTTTACTAAAACTAAAAACTCTGTTGTAACAACTCTAATCTTCGGCACTTATAATACTATATGACCTTATTGTGTTGTTAGTGCCGTAAAATACTTACTAAAACATAAAACTAAAACACGTACCATAATAATTTTATAATATTAAAAACCATATTTTTGTCTCTCTCTCTCTCTCTCTCTGTGCACTCACACGTACGTGTACGTACAGGGTCAGGTGAAGTGAGCGGCGAGCTGGGCTGCATGTACTGGTGCACCGTTGCCTACTGGGAGCTCCGAGAGCGGGTTGGTCGGCTGTTCCCCGTGTCAGGGCCGTGCGTGAACGTGTTCCAGCAGCTGCCACGCGGCGACGGGATGTGTCTGCGTCTGCTTCAGCGGCCCAGCGGTGTTGAGGCGGTGTGGAGGACCAGGGACAAGATCGGCTTCGGCATCGTGCTGAGCCGAGAGGCGGCCCGCAGTGATAACGTCAATGTGAATATGCACAATCGGATTATGTTAATGGGGGGTGGAGGAGGTGGTGGTGGTGATAGGGGAGGAGGAGGTGGTGAAGGAGGAGGAGGAACGGAACGAGGCTCCTCATTGACGATGCTGCACCCTCCACCACCTCCTTCGTCTTCGTCTTCGTCGTCGTTTCCCTCCTCCTCCTCATCGTCTTCGTCGTCAGTTGTGTTTTCTGATGAGGCCCGTCTGGCAAACGGTGTGCTTCGGGACGTACCTGGCCGCAGCCATATTGGACGCTGCGGCTGTAACTGTGGTGGTGGTGGGCCGGTGGTTCTTAACGCCGTCACCTCGGCAGCAGCAGTAGCAGCAACAGCAACAACAACAGCAACGACAACAACAGCAACCGCATCTACCTCCAGGAACAGTGGGAGCAGCATCGGACTCTCCGATAGAGAGCAGCAACAGCAACATCATCATCCTCATTACGGTTGTCAGCATCAGCATCATCATGGTTGTCAACAGCAACATCTGCAGAATCATCAGCATCAGCAGCCACATCATCACCATCATGGTTGTCAGCAACAGCATCATCATCATCTTCATCATCATGCGTATCAGCAGCAACAACAACATCATCATGGTCATCAACAACAGCAACACCACCACCACCACCACGAGGAGACGGTGGATCTGTGCGTGTCGTGTTGTGAGGGAGAGGAAGACATGCAGACCTCCACCTCCTCCCCGTCCTCCCCACAGCCTCAGTCACCTCCCTTGTCATCTTCCTCCTGGTTGTCGTCTTCCTCCTCAACCTCCACCTCCTCGTCCTCCTCCTCCTCCCCGTTTTCCTCCTCCTCCTCCCCCCTCCCCCCCTGCCCCCTCACAGGCAGTGAGAACCCCATAGAGTGTGACTGTAGCGAGCCTCCCCCCTCCGCCCCCTCCTCCGCCACCACCACCACCAGCGTAACGTCTTCGAACCCAGACCCCCACCACCACAGGGCCGGCACTGAGAGAGGTGTGGTCTTACACCCCTCCTCCTCCTCCCTCTCCCCCTCACAGTGTGCAACAAACAAGAACGACAGAATCAGCCTCCTTCCTCCCTCCACGTCCCCCTCCTCCCCGTCTTCCCCTTCCACATCCACCACCACGGACCCCTTCATAGGGACAAACCTGACGACAACAACAGCAACAACAACCAGCAATAACTCTTCCCTCCCCTCCTCCCCCTCCTCATCCTCCTCCTCGTCGTCAGGCACTCCCCCCTCCCTCCCTCCCCCGCCCCAACAGGGAGAAGTGTGGGCCTACAACGCGTCCAGCTTCCCAATCTTCGTCAACTCCCCCACGCTGGACGACCCCCACTCCCCCCGCTCGCTGGTGGTCAAGAAAGTCCCGCCCGGTCACTCCATCAAGATCTTTGACTACGCGCGCGCCCGCCTCTTGGAGCGCACGCAGGCACGCAACATTCTGCTGAGTGACGGGCCTTACGACGCGTGTAGCGTGCGCATCAGTCTGGCCAAGGGCTGGGGTCCCAACTACACGCGACAGTTCATCACCTCGTGCCCGTGTTGGCTGGAGGTGCTCTTGGGCGTGCGCCGGCACGGTGTGTCTTCCTGATACACGTACAATATGGCAGGCTGTGTTCCTTCGCATGGACGGATGTACTTTCTGACGCACGCACGCACAGACACATGGATGTACATATGCACACAGTCAGGCAGGCATGCAGACATACACACGCAGTCGGACACACAAACTATAGCTTGTTCACTTTCGTCTGACCTCGGTTAAAACAAGATAAAATAAAATAGCTCTGTTTAATCTTCGCAGATCTTCGTATATATATACGGTTCTAAAAGTTGGATGACTAACAAAATCTAAAAGCCCATTCATAAAGATCTCTGCAAACTGATGTTCCAACACGTTATCTTTGATGTAAGCCTAAAGGGGTTAAAAAAATAATGATGAATATACAGCATACACCTAGAACATAAAAAGGTCGATGTATTTTCCTCAACACCACACCCTCATGTACGGTACACCGAAGAAACGCGAAGAAACGCGATTCAAGAGAAGTGCCATGCAAGTGTCAAAAGTATAGGCACAGGGAAATAAATAAGTGAGCTAGAATTTTTTTTTTCATGCGGTCAGGCGAAAGTGACCAAGCTGTAACAGACGGCGTACACACGCAGTTGGGCACACGCACACTGACATACAGACGTACTAATGCAGTCAGTCTTGTGTGCCGACACACACGCGCACACACAGATGCATCTTATAAAAGCATAAATACAGACACATAAAAGACACATGCCATAGACATATGCGCCCGCACACACACACACACACACACACA
>NW_004798137.1:261653-264031 GCF_000002075.1 Aplysia californica | reverse complement strand
GGGGGAAATGAAGAGCGGGAGGGAGAGAAGAAAACAGAGAATGGAAGAAGACAGAGAGAATGGGGGGGGTAGAGAAGACGGAGAGAGTGAAGGGGGGAAGATGAGAAGAAAGAGAGAATGGAAGAAGATGGAGAGAGTGAAGTTGGGAGGGAAGAACAAGAGAGGAGGAGGGGAGGTAGGTGGGGATATGTTGAAGTGTTCAGGTGTCATAAAACATTTAAGTGGTGTTTCGTTGTGAGTTTATACTTTGTGTGTCTGTGTACGTGCGTGCATATGTGTGTGTGTGCATGTATGTGTGTCTGTGTACGTGCGTGCACGTGTGCGTTGGTTCGTGTTGTAGTGTTCTTCCATCATTGTGATTCTTGTTAACTACGCGGCTACCAAAAGTCTCCTGGTCTGTGAGACTCCCAGTTGTACTTGTATCTTTGTCTGTGTGTACCCAGGCTTGTCACATTTATTGTAAAGGATATTATTATTGACGCTGACAGGCTGTTTGTGGGTCTTATTATGTTATGTATATATATATATATATATATTATATATATAAATTTGCCTGTAAATGTGTGTGCATGGGTGCGCAATTTGTTTGAATGTGACTGTGTGTGTTGGAGTATACTTAATAATTATATTGCCTTTCTGTGTTTTTACGTGCGTATGTGTGTGTTTGTGTGTGTGTATGTGTGTTTATAAACACCATCATACGTGTGTGTCCCTGAATGGCTGTGTAGGTTTGTGTATGTGTCTTTTTGTGTGCTTGTTTGTGTGTGTGTGTGTGTGTGTGTGTGTGTGTGTGTGTGTGAGCCTGTTGTATCATGTATGTGTGTATGAATGTATGTGATGTGTTTATGTATGTGTATTTGTGTGTGTGTGTTTATGTTTATGTAAGTATATGTTATTTGTGTGTGTGGATGTTAATATATGTGAGCATGGGCGTGCATGTCTATTTAGTTTATGTATGTGTGTGAGTTTGTGTTTATATGTGTAAGTATGTGTGTGTTTATTTAGTTTGTGTGTGTGTGTGAGAGAGAGAGAGAGCAGAGAGTGGCCTACTGTATTTTTGTGATGGAGTTTAGTGTGACCTTGTTTATGTGTGTGTTGTGTGTGTGTATGTGGGATGGAGTGAATGTGTATGTGTGTGTGTGTGTGTGGGATGGAGTGAGTGTGTGTGTGTGGGATGGAGTGAATGTGATCATGTTGTAGATTTCACCTTGCAGGTTGTTGTGGAGACTGGCTGGGGGCAGGGCTAGCTGGTTCTGTATAGTACACACACTCACATACACGCATACACACAGACATACACACACACATATACATATACACACACACATACACATACATATACACATACACACACACATACACATACATATACACATACACACACACATACATGCATACATATACACACTAACACACATACACACACATATATACGCACACACGTATACACACATACACACACATATACGCATACACATACACATACATACACGCATACATACACATATACATACACACATATAAACACACACGTATACACACACATATACGCATACACATACACACATACATACACACATACACACACATATACACACATACACACACATATACACACACACATAAACACACGTACACACACACGCACACACATACATGCACAGACAAATACACACACACACACACACACACACACACACACACACACATGGTCCCAGTCCCCCTGACCAGGTTTCCCAAGATTGCGAGGAAACTATCAAATTCAAATAGACAAAATGAAATCACAAAACTGGTTTGGTCTTCCGTGATTTTTGTTGTTATGCTTGTTGTGTGTGTGTGTGTGGTAGCCTATCCGTTCGAAATGTTTGGAGCCCCGAAGAGCATGCTCTTTGCCAGGGCCACCGCCTCCTTTGGGTAGCGGGTGAGGCAGTCCAACCTCCCTGAATCCTCCCCCAAAGAGATGCCACCGCCTCCTTTGGGTAGCGGGTGAGGCAGTCCAACCTCCCTGAATCCTCCCCCAAAGAGATGCCACTGCTGGATGTTGTTGTTTTGGGGGGTTGTTGTTTTTTTTTTGGGTTTTTTTTGTCCGTTCTTTTCTCATGCATTGTATTCCGTGAGCAAGCTGTTCAGATGTTCTAGTTCCAGAAAGAAGAATTTGGTTGTTTTTTTTTTACGTATGCACACGTCTTATGCGCACGTTTTATATACCCTTTTTTCTAGTAGTATTTTGCATGTTGAACACGAATATATATTGCCTTCATTTTTGCCGCAAGTGAAGTTATCGAGTTATTGGTGTTTGAAAACAGAACTAGGACCAGTGGCGTAGTAATATTTGACTTGAAATTAACAACATGGGAGGTTTCAGGGGAGCTGGCAAT
>NW_004798137.1:255686-260767 GCF_000002075.1 Aplysia californica | reverse complement strand
CCTGATCTTCTGGTAGGAAAGATCTACACCTAGCCTTCTCGGACAAGGGCGAAAAATCTCGGAGGTCCCGTGTGCAAGTTGTGCACGTTAAAGATCCCTTGGTGGTCTAAAATCGATAAGAGTAGGCTTCGGCCGCCATCCGGGCAAAATTCAAAATTTCCAACTGAAAAAGTTTAGTGTGTCCCGCGCGCTCATATGAGTAATATGACCTTATGCAGTTGCGAGCACCGTAAAACACTTACAAAAACAAACAAACAAACTAAACCAGCTACATTCAGAATTTGAATGTCGACAAAATAGTTATTGAGCGCATGCAACCGATATCATAAGTACAGAAACTACGTACCACATGAGAGGTGTTTTTCCAAATTTCTGCTAGGTACATTTGAGCAACTGGCTGATGAGATCATGTATCAAGTGGGTGGTTGGCGGGTGCTCTGGTGTGGTTTGCTTCTTCTTTCCTATGAAAAACCTATCGTCTAAAGTTATCTCCCCTCCTTCTTCTTCGTGTTTGTTACTCTCTTATAACGCCTCTAAACTTCGGCCGCTTAATATGACCTTATTATGTTTGGAAGTGCCGTAAAACGCGTACTAAAACTTAAAAACTATCTCTCCTTCTTTTTTGTGTTTTTCACTCTCTTGTAACACCCCCTAATCTTCGGCACTTATATGACCTTATTGTGTTGCAAGTGCCGTAAAACTCTTACAAAAATTAACTCATGTATCAAGGATCTTTCTGTCTTACTGACTGACTCTGTTGTGTGGGTGGTTGGAGTGTGCCCCCAGTGGGTGGTTGGCGGGTGTTGTGGTGTGGTTTGCTCCTTCCTTTCTATCAAACATCTATGTATCGTCCTTATCTTTTCTCCTTCTCTTATAAATGTCTGTTACTCTCGTCTCTTGTAACGCCTCTAGTCTTCAGTGCCACTGACTGTAGTGTCTTTAGGCCGTTCCCAAAGGGGGGACATTTCTCGTTCAAGCACAGTAGAATTGTAAATGGGCTGATTCAACAATGTCATGCTCATAACTGTGCCTGAACTACAACAGGGAACTGCTGCCTTTTCTTTCCTAATCCTTACTATCGTCATTTTCCTCTACTTCTTTTGTATGTGTGTCACACTCTTGTGACCTGCTGTTTCCGGGATACCTTATTAGTCGCTGCAGACCTTGTGCTGTTGAAGCTAGAGAGGTGAGCAGAGTAAGTCTGATTCCCTGTAAGGACTTCTCTGTTGACATCTACCCCTTGGCGCTCATATGACCTTATTATTATTATGCAGTTGCGAGCGCCGTAAAACCTCTGCTATAAAAAAAACGAAAAAAAAAGAACATGACATTCTGAACTTGGGTTGTTTTGACGGGTGTCTGTGGTGTAGTGGTGTGGCAGTTACTACTAGGTACTTTGTATTTGTAGTGGCACACAGAAGGCCTGAGTTCAATTCCAGAGTGGGGGAATTGTGGGTGGTTGGTGGGTGCTCTGGTGTGGTTTGCTCCTTCTTTCCTATCAAACATCTATCGTCCTTATCTCCCTTTCTTCTTTTTTATGTTTGTTACTCTCTTGTAACACCTCTAATCTTCTGGCGCTCATATGACCTTATGCAGTTACGAGCGCCGTAAAACCTCTACTAAAACAACAAACTCTCTTGTAACACCTCTAATTAAAATTTTCTGGCACTCATATGACCTTATGCAGTTGTGAGCACCGTAAAACCTCTACTAAAACAAACAAACTCTCTTGTAACACCTCTAATTAAAATTTTCTGGCACTCATATGACCTTATGCAGTTGCGAGCACCGTAAAACCTCTACTAAAACAAAAACTAGAGAGTGGGGTAATTGTTGTCAAGCCTTTCGGTCTTTCCGCTGGAAAGTTGATGTATCTCTCAGCCCAGGTTGGCCCAGACAGGATCAGTTACCGTTGAAGTTTGAAGCCTTCCTCCTAAACTAAATGGTCGAAATTTTGTCAGTTGACTGTTGTGGTGTAAGAACTCGCATACATTAAAGAAAAAAAAAAGAAAACCAAATGAAAATAACAGTTGTGCCGATGTGCTTGACAATAAATTGCACCACGAATGTTTGGCCTCACTATGGTCTACAGATAGAGATAGACTGATAGAGTAATTCTAATGACGAATCTCACCTGTAGCTGTAGTCTCAGCTCAGCGACAATGAAGGGAATGTTGAGTTCACACAGTTGTACCTGAGTCCTCATAAACAGGTTGAGGGTGACAAACTAAGGTTTAGCCTGTTTGCACATAACTGTCCCCGTGGTTTTATGCACCCTGCATAATTTAGTAAAATTTGATCATTATTTGCATAATTCCTGATTATTTTCCTTTATCATTCTTTGTTAAAATTAACAGAATCGCATAATTTCACATTTTTGGGCTCAGTTTACATAATTTTATAATTTTAAGAATTTTTCTTGCATAAATGACGGAGACAGATTTAAGAAAACAAAATAATCAGGATTAGGGCGTGAATTGTCTTAGAAATTTGTAGAACTATAGCCTACTACCTTTAAAAAAATATGGAGAGTTACAGGAGTGATTTTGGCATCTACACTCT
Source organism: Aplysia californica (assembly GCF_000002075.1). Lineage (NCBI taxonomy): Eukaryota > Metazoa > Mollusca > Gastropoda > Aplysiida > Aplysiidae > Aplysia > Aplysia californica. The sequence goes on along the minus strand of NW_004798137.1, from coordinate 258,205 downwards.
CAACGCAGTGGATTCTAAACATGATCTAAAAAGCACCAACCACTAATGTGCAAGAGAATTAAGAATAATGATAAGTGTGGAGTGTTGTCAGGGCACAGGCGAAGAAAGAGAACCTTTGTTTTTGTTTGTTTGTTTTTGTAAAGTGTTTTACGGCGCTCGCAACTGCATAAGGTCCAATGAGCGCGCGGGACACACCTAATATTTTTCAATTGGTAGGAAATTTTGAATTTTGCCCGGGTGGCGGCCGAAGCATACTCTTATACGATTAGAAAGAGAACCATGTAAATTATCGAGTGGAATAATTTTATACAAGTACATTGTAAGTTGTGATCGTACCAGGTCCATATACCTCGTCTACACTACTAAATTATTCTCAAGTACACCAAAAAATGCAGCCCTGGACATAGTCTCAGCAACAAATATGAATGATTATAACGTTGTATTCAATCAAACGTCGTACCTTTAATTATTATACACGAGTTCCAATTTAAATAGCACACAATACATGAAGGGTTTAGAGATTTAATTTGTCGTCACTTTAGGGGAAAAAAAGAGAGGATTAGGCCCCCCATTTTTCCCAAACTTTGAAGGGCTGTTGCTAACTTAACTACCTTTCAAATTGATTTACAACGGTGATTTTGTTTTGAAAAGTAAGAATATTCAACGTTAGTCATCTTGACTATATCTAATCAAGACATTGCTGTTCAGAAGGAAAAAACCGTGTGAAATATAGGTCCACAAGGAATCCAATCTAGGAGAAATAACCGTGTAAATTCATGTGTAGAAGTATCTTTTTTTTTATTACTGCCCTTTTACCGACGCCTGATAATCATGCGGGGAAAAATGTGCCCCAAAAATAAAAAAACAAAGTTTAAAATGCTAGCTACAAATTTCGAAGAAAATGGTACCAAATATACCCCAAAAAATGCTCAAGAATGTTTTTTTACATTTTTGTTTGGAAATTCTAATGAAAAAAAATTTATTATTATTTGTGAGTGTGATGTTTACAGCCTATTGTCACGCAAAGCGCTGTCGAAAATTCGTGGCGCAACTTATCCTCCAATATAATCCTTTTAACGGGTTTATCAATGTCGCCCATACTTTGCACTGCAGTTTATATCAAGTGTCTTAATTCTTTCCCCGCGGTTTTATGAAACAAAATTTATTTTTTTAAATTCTGAAATTTGCAAACTGAGCCCAAAAATGTTAATGGTCAAATTATGCGATTCTGCTAATTTTAAAAAAGAATGATTCGGAAAATAATCAGAAATTATGCAAAAAATAATAACATTTTGCTAAATTATGCAGGGTGCATAAAACCACAAGGACAGCTAATTTTATCGTATTTTTCCACAACATTTGAGGCTAAACTTTAAAAAAAATTCTTCATTAATTTATAAAATACTATAGGTAAAACGATGCAAAAATAATATTATTCAGCTTTTGCAATTCCGGCAAAGCATGGACGAATCGGATTTATCATTTTGGTCACTAAAAAATATTTTGACATTGTAATGAATAATACATGTATGATGTATGAGAACGTAGTTCAAAATTCGAAACAAATTTACGAGTTTTTTTGTTTGTTTGTTGTTTTTGTTGTTGTTGTTTGGGGGGGGGTTCACTTTGAAGGTTTGTAGACATTACTGTATAATATATAGATCTAGATCTATACAGTAATGTATAGAACTACAATGTACCACCCAACGCGTGCTCGTTCTATCTGTCCCTGTGGTTTTATGCACCCCGCATAATTTAGCAAAATTTGATCATTTTTTGCATAATTTCTGATTATTTTCCTTTATCATTCTTTGTTAAAATTAACAGAATCGCATAATTTCACATTTTTGGGCTCAGTTTGCATAATTTCAGAATTTTTCATGCATAAAACCACGGGGACAGTTCTATAGGCTAGACGAAACGAACAATCCCAGTTTTGCTACTTCTTATAATTTGAAGAGAATTTCATGAGTTATTGCCCTTCGACCGTTCGTACGCAGTAAAAAAAACGTGACATGGAAATTATACAACAATGAAGCCTATCAAAGTATCATGTACAGGAACAAGACGAGTTGATAGAATCTGAGAAATTGCTAAAGAAAGATAGGGAGCAACTCATACATGTACTTTAGTTGGTCACTAAAAATGGACAACAAGATCTAATAATATTGAAATGGGTGTATACAGGTATTAGATCTATACTGTATAAATATTGTAGAATTAGTTTGCTGGAAAAAAAAAAATTGTAACCCGCCAATTACATGGCATGATAAATTTCGTGTGCCATTCGAAATGGCACCACGTCGTTTTCTTTTACCTATTTCCTCTCAAAAGTGCAAAGCGATGCTTCGTAACAGTGAGTCGTACCAGTTGTTGCGTGTCATAATTTCAAGGGTGACCTTATTTAGGCCACATATGGCCTAGATAAGCTAAACCTCCCACAATTACCTTTTTTAGGCCACGTTTTTATTTTATATTTTTACTTTTTTTTAAAGAAAAAAAAGTGGTTTCTATTTTTT
>NW_004798137.1:247294-255023 GCF_000002075.1 Aplysia californica | reverse complement strand
AGCTCATCCCCAGTATTTTCTAGGTAATCCCTTATAGTTCCTAGCTCCTCCCCAGTATTTTCTAGGTCATCCCTTATAGTTCCTAGCTCATCCCCAGTATTTTCTAGGTCATCCCTTATAGTTCCTAGCTCATCCCCAGTATTTTCTAGGTAATCCCTTATAGTTCCTAGCTCCTCTCCAGTATTTTTTTAGGTAATCCCTTATAGTTCCTAGCTCCTCCCCAGTATTTTCTAGGTAATCCCTTATAGTTCCTAGCTCATCCCCAGTATTTTCTAGGTAATCCCTTATAGTTCCTAGCTCATCCCCAGTATTTTCTAGGTAATCCCTTATAGTTCCTAGCTCATCCCCAGTATTTTCTAGGTCATCCCTTATAGTTTCTTGCTCACCTCCAGTATTTTTTTTAGCTCATCCTTTATTTTATAGTTTCTAGCTCACCCCAGGATTCATAGCTCATCCCCAGTATTTTCTAGCTCATCCCTTATAGTTCCTAGCTCATCCCCAGTATTTTCTAGCCCATCCCTAATTTTATGTAGCTCATCCCTTATATTTTCTGACTCACCCCCATTGTTCCACAGTTCCTTATTCTATTTCATCCCTAATATTTTCTACTTCATTCCTGTTATTTTATAACTCATCCCTAGTATTTTCTAGCATATGCCTTATATTTTCTACCTCATCCCTAATATTTTCTAGCTCATCCCCAGTATTTTTTAGCTCATCCCTTATATTTTCTAACCCTTCCGCAGTTGTTGTTTTTTTGTAGCACATCCCCAGTATTTTCTAGCTCATTGCTAATACTTTCTAGCTTATCCCTAATATTTTTCAAACACATCCCGAATATTTTATAGCTCAACCCAAATATTCCCCACTATTTTCTTGCTCATTCCTCTTATTTTCTAACTCATCCCTAATATTTCTTAGCTCAAGCCTATTTATTTCTAGTTCATCCATAATAATTTCTAGCTCATCCCCAGTATTTTCTAGTTCATCCTCAGTGTTCCCCTGAATTTTCTAGCTTATCCCCAATGTTTTGTAGATCCATCCCCAGTATTTTCTAGTTCCAGCCCCAGTGTTCCCCAGTGTTCCCCAGTATTTTGTAGCTCATCCCCAATGTTCCCCAGTATTTTCTAGCTCAGTTTTAATATTTTCTAGCTAATCCCCAGTATTTTCTAGCTCAACATTAATATTTTATAGCTCATATCTAGCTTACCCATAATTATTTTTAGCTCATCCCCATTGTTCCACAGTAGGGCCTACCTTATTCTAATTCATCCCTAATATTTTCTACCTCATCCCTAGTATTTTCTAGCACATCCGCATTTTGTTTTGTTCTGCTTTTGTTGGTAGCTTATCCCCAGTATTTTTTAGCCTATCCCGAATATTTTCTAGCTCATTTCCAGTATTTTCTAGCTCATCCCTAATATTTTCTAGCTCATCCCCTATGTTCCCCAATTTTTTCTAGCTCATCCTGAATATTCCCCACTATTTTCTAGCTCCATTCCCAGTATTTTCTACTTCATCCCTAACATTTTCTGGCTCATCCAAAGTATTTTCTAGCTCATCCTTAATATTTCCTTTTGTATGTCATCCACAATTTTTTTCTTTATCCCATTTCCAATATTTTTAGATAATTAATATTTTCTAGATCATCCCTAATATTTTTTTTTAATCAAACCCCAAATATTTTGTAACCCATGATCCCCAATATTTCCAAGCGCATCCCCAATATTTTCCAGAATCTCATCCCCAATATTTTTCATCTCATCCACAATAATTTCTACCTCATCCTCAGTATTTTCTAGCTCCATGCCCAGTATTTTCTAACTCATCCCCAATATTCCCCAGCTCATCCCAAATATTTTTTAGTTCATCCTTAATATTTTTTAGCTTATCCTGAATATTTTCTAGCTCATTCCCATTATTTTAAAGCTAATCAGTAATATTTTTTAGCTCATCCACAGTATTTCTTTGTGTTCATCCCTAATATTTTCTAGCTCATCCACAGTATTTTTCTAGCTCATCTCTAACATTTTAGCCCATTCCCAGTATTTTTAGCTCATCTGTAATATTTTCTAGCTCATCCCCAGTATTTTCTAACTCATCCCCAATAACTCGTAGCTCTTCTTTATGTTTTATCCCATTCCCAATATTTCTAGATCATTAATATTGTCTAGTAGCTCATCCCAATATTTTTTATGACACTCCCAAAATTCCCACGATCCCAAATATGTTCAAATGTTATTATCCCTAGTGTTTCCCAGACTTTCATTATATCTCATCCCAAATATTTTTCTCCTCCACAATAATTTTTAACTCATCCCCAGTATTTTCTAGCTCACCCCTATTATTTTTTAGCTCATCTGTAGAATTTTCTAGATCATCCCTAATATTTTCTAGCTCATCTCTTATCTTTTCTATCTCATCCCCTGTATTTTTAGCTCCTTCTCCAGTATTTTCTTACAAATCCCCAATATTTTCTAGCTCAATCCTGATATCTTTTAGCTCACCCCCAGTACCTTCTATCGTAACCCTATTATTTTTTAGCTCATCCCCAGTATTTTCTAACTCAACATTCATATTTTATGGCTCATATCTAGCTTACCCCTAATACTTTCTAGCTCATCCCTGTTGTTCCACAGTAAAGCCTACCTTATTCTAATTCATCCCTTATATTTTCTACCTCATCCCTAGTATTTTCTAGCACATCCGCATTTTGTTTTGTTTTGCTTTCTTTGGTAGCTCATCCCCAGTATTTTCTAGCTCATCCCTAATAAATTTTTTTTATCATACCCCAAATATTTTGTAACCCATGATCCTAAATATTTTCAAGCGCATCCCCAATATTTCTTTGAATCTGATCCCCAATATTTTTCATTTCATCCACAATAATTTCTACCCTATCCCCAGTATTTTCTAACTCATCCCCATTATTCCCCAGCTCATCCCAAATATTTTCTAGTTCATCATTACTATTTTCTAGCTTATCCCGAATATTTTATAGCTCATTTCCAGTATTTTCTAGCTCATTCGTAATATGTTTTAGCTCATCCCTAGTATTTTCTACTTTTTCACTAATATTTTCTACCTCATGAAAATATTTTTTATCTCATCCCCAATAATCTGTAGCTCATCTTTAATATTTCCCAGACTTTTATTATATTTCATCCCCAATATTTTGTTCTCCTCCACAATAATGTCTATCTGTTCCCCAGTATTTTCTAGCTCACCCCTAATATTTTCTAGCTCATCCCCAGTATTTTCTAGCTCACCCCTAATATTTTCTAACTCATCCCTAGTATTTTCTAGCTCATCCCTTATATTTTCTAGCTCATCCCTTATATTTTCTATCTCATCCCCAGTATTTTTAGCTCCATCCCCAGCGTTTTCTTACTCATCCCCACTATTTTCTAGCTCCATCCCCAATATTTTCTAGCTCCATACTCAGTATTTTCTGACCCATTCCAATATTCCCCAGTATTTTCTAGCTCATAGTCAATATTTTAAAGCTCATCCCCAGTATTTTGTAGTTATACCCTAATATTTTCTAGCTCATCCCAAATATTTTCTAGCTCATCCCTAACATTTTCTAGCTTATTCCGAATATTTTCTAGCTCATCCCCATTTTTTTTAGCTCATCACTAATAATGTTAGCTCATTCCCAGTATTTTCTAGCTCATCGGTAATATTTTTTAGCTCATTCTCAGTATTTTTTACTTCATCCCTAATATTTTCTAGCTCACCCGAATATATTTTCTAGCTCGTGTAAAGTATTTTCTACCTCATCATTAATATTTCCAAGACTTTTGTATGTCATCCACAATTTTTTAAATCCCATTCCCAATATTTTTAGATCATTAATATTATCTAACTCATCCCCAATATTTTTTTCATCAAACCCCAAATATTTTGTAACCCATGATCCCCAATATTTTCAATCGCATCCCCAATATTTCCCATCTCATCCCCAATATTTTCTAGCTCAATGCCCAGTATTTTCTAACTCATCCCCAATATTCCCCAGCTCATCCCAAATATTTTGTAGTTCATCCTTAATATTTTCTAGCTTATCCCGAATATTTTCTAGCTCATTCCCAGTATTTTATAGCTAATCCGTAATTTTTTTCAGCTCATCCACAGTATTTTTGTTGTTGTTCATCCCTAATATTTTTTAGCTCATCCATAGTCTTTTATTAGCTCATCTCTAACATTTTTAGCCCATTCTCAGTATTTTCTAGCTCATCTGTAATATTTTCTAGCTCATCCCCAGTATTTTCTACTTTTTCCCAACTATTTTTTTTTACCTCATTTGCATATATGTTCTAGCTCATCCCCAATATTTTCTATCTCGTCCCCAATAACTTGTAGCTCTTCTTTAATATTTCCAAAACTTTTGTATCTCATCCACATCATTTTTTATCCCATTCCCAACATTTTTAGATAATTTATAATGTCTATCTCATTCCCATTACTTTTTTATGACACTCCCAAAAATCCCCTGATCCCCAATATGTTCAAATGTTATTATCCTTAGTGTTTCCCAGACTTTTATATCTCATCCCCAATATTTTTTTTCTCCTCCACAATAAATTCTAGCTCATCCCCAGTATTTTCTAGCTCACCTGTAATATTTTCTAGCTCATCCCTAGTATTTTCTAGCTCATCCCTAATGTTTTCTAGCTTATTCCCAGCATTTTATAGCTCATCCCTTTCATTTTCTAGCTCATCCTCAGTATTTTCTAGCTCTATCCCCGGTATTTTCTAGTTCATCCAAAGTATTTCTCAGTTCTAGATCATTCCCAGTATTTTCTAGCTGATCCTCAAAATTTGCTCAGTATTTCATAGCTCATCCTTTATATTTTCTATCCCATCCCCAGTATTTTTTAACTCCATCCCCAGTATTTTCTAACTCATCCCCAATATTTTCTAGCTCAATCTTAATATTTACTAGCTCATCCTCAGTACTTTCTAGCCCATCCCTTACATTTTCTAGCTCATCCTCAGTATTTTCCAGCTCGATCCCCGGTATTTTCTAGTTCGTCCAAAGTATTCCTCAGTTCTAGATCATTCCCAGTATTTTCCTGCTGATCCCCAAAATTTGCCAGAATTTTCTAGCCCATCCTCATTGTTTTCTGGCTTATCCCAAATATTCCTGAGTATAAATTTCCCCAGCTCATCTCCAATATTTTCTAGATCAAACCTAATATTTTTTTTAGCTCATCCCCCGTATTTTTAGCTCACTCCCAGTATGTTCTAGCTCATCCCCAGTATTTTTCAGCTCAAACTGAATATTTTTTATGTCATCTTCACTATTTTCTAGATCGTCCCCAGCATTTTATAGCTCAACCTAAATATTTTCTAGCTCATCCCCCTATTTCTAGCTCAACCACCGTATTTTCTAGCTCATCCAAAATATTTTTCATCTCATCAAATTTTTTTAGCTAATCCCTAATATTTTCTAGTTAATCCCCAAAATTTTCTAGCTCATCCCCAATATCTTTTGTCTCATTCCAAATATTTCCGATCTCATCCCCACTATTTTGTAAATCATCCCCACTATTTTGTAAATCATCACCGATATTTTGTAGCCCATCCCCAGTATTTTCTAATTGATTCCAAATAATCCACAGACTTTTCTATCTCATCCCCAATACTTTTCATCTCATCCACAATATTTTCCATCTCAAACCTAATGTTTTCTAGCTCATCCCCAGTATTTTCTAGCGTATCCCCAGTATTTTCTAGCTCCACCGTAATATTTTCTAGTTCATCCCCAGTATTTTCTAGCTCATTCCTAGTATTTTATAGATCAGCCTTAATATTTTCTAGCTCATCCGTAATATGTTCTAGCTCATCTCCAGTATTTTTTTAGCTCATCCCTTTTATTTTGTAGCTCATCTCCAGTATTTTTTTTAGCTCATCCCTTTTATTTTGTAGCTCATCCCCGGTATTTTCTAGCTCATTCCCAGTATTTTCTAGTTCCTCCACAACATAGTTTAGCTCACCCCCAGTATTCTGTACTTCATCCCTAATATTTTCTAGCCCATCAATAATATTTTCTAGCTCATCCTCAGTATTATCTATCTCACCTCCAATAATGTTAGTTCATCAGCAATATTTCAAAGACTTTTGTTTCTCATCCACAACATTTTTTTATCTTATCCCCAATATTTTTAGATCCTTAATATTTCCAAGCTCATCCTCAAATATCTTTTTAAAATCACATCCACAATATTTTCTAACCCATCTTCAGTATTTTTTCTCTCATCTGTAATATTTTCTAGCTCAGCCCTAATTATTTCTAGTATCCCCAGTATTTTCTAGCTCAACCTTAATATTTTTTAGCTCATCCCTTATATTCTCATCCAAATTGCTCCACAATATCTTCTAATTCATCCTTAATATTTTCTACCTCATCCCTATTATTTTATAGCTCATCCCTTGTATTTTTTAGCATATACCTCTTTTTTTCTACCTCATCCTTAATATTTTCTAGCCCCAGTATTTTCTAGCTCTTCCCTAATACTTTCTAACACATCTGCAGTATTTTCTAGCTCATCCTTAATATTTTCCAACTCATCCCTATTATTTTCTAGCTTATATCTCAAATATTCCCCACTATTTTCTGGCTCATTCCTATTATATTCTGTTCCCTAAATTTTTTAGCTCATCCCTATTTATTTCTAGCTCATATCTGATAATTTCTAGCTCATCCCCAGCATTTTTAGCTCATCCTCAGTGTCCCTGTATTTTCTAGCTCATCCCCAATATTTTGCAGATATACATCCCAGTATTTTCTAGTTCCAGCCCCAGTGTTCCCCAGTATTTTGTAGCTCATCCCCAATGTTCCCCTGTATTTTCTAGCTCATCCTGAATATTCTCCAGTATTTTCTAGCTCCATCCCCAGTATTTTCTAACTCATCCCCAATATTCCCCAGTATTGTCTAGCCCATCCCCAGTATTTTCTAGCTCTACCCTAATATTTTCTAACTCATCTGTTATATTTTCTATCTCATCCCCACTGTTTTCTATCCCATCCCCACTGTTTTCTATCTCATCCCACTGTTTTCTATCTCATCCCCACTGTTTTCTAACTGATCCCCAATATTTTGTAGCCCATCCCCAACATTTCACAGAATTTATACACGGGCCAGCGTGAGGAGGTCAGGAACGTGTTGCTAAATCACGAACTAAGATATCGGCAAAAGTAGTCGGTGATGTCAATCGTGGTCGATTTTGAGAGGTATACATACCAGTACCACAGGATTCCCCAACTGTTTTAGAATATAATTCATGAGCTTTTTCTTGTAAAAAGCACTTAACATTTATTTCTCTCAATTTGTTTCCCCTATGCCTTCAGATATTAAAAATAAAAAAGAAATGAATGTGTAACTTTGAACACACTTTTCTCAGTTCTTACTTTTTCACATTTCTTTACCTTAAAATGCGGTAAAATAGATCTATATCTCAGCTTGTAGGAAAGATAACTGAAAATTTAAAAGTACATAATAATAAAAAAGATTCCAGCTTTCAGAAAAGCACAAATACCTCAAAATGGCCCAGCGGCGACAACACTAGGCAAACCCCCACCCCTTTCACTCATAAATAACTCTACTTTTATTCAAAATGCCTGTAGATGGGTATTTTTTTCGCCAAAAACGAGACAAAGGAACAACTTTAAGATAACACCAGAAACTCCATAAGCCCAAATATATATATATATATGTATTTA
>NW_004798137.1:243279-246259 GCF_000002075.1 Aplysia californica | reverse complement strand
CCCCCTTTCCCCAAAAAAAAAATCACAAAAAAAAAAAAATCACAGAAACACAACCCTTACATATATCGGACATAATAAATGAAGGCACTTTGTGATAGAGACGTCATCACAGGCTGATCAAAATAGCTACCTTAGACTAGATTTTAGCTTTTTTGTAAGAGTTTTACTGCCCTTGTGACACATAAAGGTCATATAATTGCCGAAGATCAGAGGTGTGTTACTAGAGAGTAACATACAATACAAAGAGAAGGAGGAGAGATAAGGACGACAGGTGTTTGATAAGCAAGAAGTAGGAGAGATAAGGACGACAGACGTTTGACAGGAAAGAAGGAGGAGAGATCGACGACAGATGTTGGATAGGAAAGAAGGAGAGATAAGGAAGACAGATATTTGATGGGAAAGAAGGAGAAAACCACAACAGAGCACCTGCCAGGCACCCTCATGGACTCTATAAACAATAAACAACCCAACTCTCCCACTTGGGAATCAAACTCACATCTCCTGCGTGCAACGACAAAGAGCATTACTGCTGCACCGCAGACACCTCGGTTGTCACAACAATAATATTATTGCATTTACATAAAAAATAAAAACAAAAAACAAAACATGTTAATTCTCGGGGTTACAAAACATGGGAAGGAAGACCACAATGGAAAAACAACGTAAGTCCCAAATTGGAAATTATTGAGTAATCGTACTAATAAATTGTTGTTTTTTTAATGTCCAATTTACTTTTTAAAAACGGGTTATTGCTTTTTTTTTTTTTTTTAGCTGACCCACTGTTTACTCGCCAAAACTCTGTCAAACCAGTCCACTAAAACCAGCAACTGTACGACGCGTTTTGCGCCCCTGTCGACACAATTTAGATCATTTCGGAGGCGGGCTGCTTCGACCCTGCCGGTCAGAGCCATGAGTGCGGGGCTGAGAGGGAGGGATACAACGTCCCAACACAAAGACGGAGACGCTCGGTTAACACTGAGCCACCTCGTCTCGCTGATTGGCCATGTTTTCCAGCCACTCAGTTTCTTTGGATTTTCCCCAAAATATGGTGGCAAAGTGTTTTTAAAAAATCCCCTCCCCATATGGGAATGGAACTCACACATTCTGTGTGTGATGGTCAAGTGCCTAACCACTACACCACAGACACCGGTAAACCAGTCCAGAGTTAGGGAAACTTTTCAACAATAGGGTCAGGTGAGACAACCAGAAAGAATTGAAATGGACTGGATAAATTTAATAAAGAAAAAAGAAACAATTTTCCAGTTTTACCATCTGTCTTTCCCAAAACGTGAATATGTCAGAATGTTCATTTTTCACAGAGTGGTTTTCACGTCTTACAATAATTTATATTATATAATATATAAATTATCAACAATATATAACATCGCGATGTGGTTTTTACACATACACACATACATATTATATATATATCTCTAGTCGCAGCCATAACACAATTTTTTAAGTCAGTCTGTTCAGTTTTCTAGTTAGTTCTACAGCATTAGTAGAAATGTCCATTACGGCCTCCTTGTTCAATACCCCTCAAACTCAAAGTAGCTCGGTTTTGTGTCATGTGACTAACAATAAAACTTTGGAGACATTTATCTTCACTTTCGCGCCAAATCGTAATGTTGACTTAGGTACACACTGGTTTTAAAAAAACCCAACAAAATACAGAGAAATCTGCAATAAACCGACTGCAGGGCCTCCCTGTTTCTTCGGTTTAGCCGGGTTTTCAGTTTACGGGATGTTGCTCAAATAGTAGGAATTTTAAAATCTGCGATTTTATTTTCTAGCGGTTTACCGCGGTTTTCGGATTAACTGTGTTTGGTTAAACTGTCCCCGTGGTTTTATGCACCCCGCACAATTTAGCAAAATTTGATCATTTTTTGCATAATTTCTGATTATTTTCCTTCATCATTCTTTGTTAACATTAACAGAATCGCATTATTTCACATTTTTGGGCTCAGTTTGCATAATTTCATAATTTTTTTTGCATAAAACGACGGGGACAGGTTTAACACTTTGCAGTCACGCAGCCAGCAGTACGGTACAAAAATACCCCCATCTGGTCACCCCCAGCCAGGAGAACGACTGCAACCTACTTTTTGGGCCTGGCCCAGTACCGGAATGGATAATTTTCACCGGCGCATTATTGCACCATTGCGCCAAGAGACGGTAAAGATAAGCGGACTCTACTGTATTTCAAATTTTTTAATAAAAGTTTTTTAAAATTAAAAAGCGAAATTATGTTATGGCTCAGAGGAAAAAAATCTGTCTCAGAATCAGGATGTTTGTTTGTCTGTTTGTCTGTCCGTCTTTCTCGGGATGATGGTGGATCAAACCTAAGGTCAAGGTCTGATGACAATCAAAGGGGAGGCAAACACGGGCCTAATCTCTTCCTGCCCCTATATTAGTACGCACACACACACATGCACATTCTCTATCTCATTCATGTTCTTTTTCTTTTCATCCCTGGTTTCATACGCTCTTTCTCTCGCTTTTTTTTTCTGGGTCTCTTTCTCTCCCCCCCCCCTCCCCTTCACTCACTCTCAATCATTTTTACTTCTTTATAATTCTCAAAGTTACCGTATTCACGTATTCTTTCTCAACCCTTCTCTATTCATTCAAAAGTAAAGTAGGGCACTCATACACACAGTCACAAACAGACTCACACAGTCACAAACAGACTCACACAGACACGCACTCACAAACAGACACACACAGACACGCAGTCACAATCAGACACACACAGACACGCACTCACAAACAGACGCACACAAACTGACTTATGCACATGTTGAGCACACATGAACACAAACAAAAGTGCACCCCCCCCCCTTTTCTCCACAGACACACACCCCAAACACAACACATACACACATAGAACGAAACACATGTCACATGTCCCTCCCACACCCACACATGCACGCAACACACTTCCCTTTCCCAACACATACAGATACAGAAAACACAGGTTCCT
>NW_004798137.1:238228-242798 GCF_000002075.1 Aplysia californica | reverse complement strand
ACTCTCCACTTCCTTCCTGTCCGGCAGCGTCAGAGGCTGGTCGCTGGCAAACATGTCGGAGGCTGGCTGCGAGGGGATCAGGGAGCCCATGCCACTGTTGGGCACGGTCTCGTACAGGTGGATCAGCTGTTTCGACACCTGCAGGAAGGCATCCTCGATCCCTGGGCACGCAACAAGACGTTGGTCATGTTTTATCAGCATCATCATCATCATCAACATTATTATCATCATCATCATCATTATTATCATCTTTATCATCATCAACATTATTATTATCATCGTCATCATCATCAACATTATTATTATCATCATCATCTTCATCATCAACACTATTATCCTCATCATCATCAACTACATCACCGTCATAGCGACTGTCATCATCAGCATCACTATCATCATCATCACCATCACTATCATCATCAACATCATAGTCATTATCAAAACTATTGTCATCATTATCATCCTCTTCATCATCCTCATGATTGTTATCATCATCATCATCAACATCATCGTGGTCACTATCAACATCATCTACACCATCGTCATCATTATCATTATCACTGCCATCATTTATCGTCACCATTATCATCACCATCATCGTCATTATAATCATCCATCGTTAAAATTCTAGACCTAGAAGTTGTCTTCTGTGTTTTTGACTTAAACGTCAGCTGTGTTTTGTATTTTGTATTTTACCTGTTTCATTTGTACTAAAGACTTGGGTGTGGTTCTTTTTCTACTCTAAACTTGTTTTTGACTTTAGACATTACCTGTGTTTTTGACGTTACCTGTGTTTTTTTACTATAGACATTACCTGTGTTTTCGACATTAGACCTTACTTGTGATTTTGACGTGAGACATTACCTGTGTTTTTGACTTTAGACGTTACCTGTGTTTTTGACTTTAGACGTTACCTGTGTTTTTGACTTAAGATGCCACCTGTGTTTTTGACTTTAGACGTTACCTGTGTTTTTGACTTTAGACGCTACCTGTGTTTTTGACTTCAGATGTTACCTGTGTTTTTGAGGGCCGAGGTCTCGTAGAAGAGAGCGTCAATGGAGGCTGCATACTCTGCAGCGTCTTCTGTGCTCACCTTCCTCCCACTCTCAAGGTCAGACTTGTTGCCCAGTAGACACAGGACTGGGGGAGGGAAGAGGTGAAAGGGTGAACGGGGTGAATGGGGTGAAAGGGTGAAAGGGTGAAGGGGTGAGGTAATGGAGAGGTGAAAGGGTGACAGGGTGAGGTGGTGAAAGGGTTGAGGTGGTGAGGAGGGAAGGAAGCGGCGAATGGGTGGAGGAGTGAAGGGGTGAAAGGGTAAAGTGGTGAAGGGGTGAAAGGGTGAGGTGCTGAAGGGGTGAAAGGGCGAAGTGGTGAAGAGGTGAAGTGGTGAAGAAGTAAAATGGGGGAAGGGGTGAATGGGGTGAAAGGGTAAAGAGGTGAAAGGGTGAAGGGGTGGGGTGGTGGAGAGGTGAAAGGGTGAATGGGTGGGGTGTTGGGAAAAAGAAAGGGTGAGGTGGTGAAGAGGTGAATGGGGTGAGGTGGTGAAGTGGTGAAGAGGTGAAGGGTTGAAGAAATAAAAGGGGGGAAAGGGTGAATGGGGTGAAAGGGTGAAGAGGTGAGAGGGCAAATGGGTGAGGTGTTGGAAAGAAGAAAGGATGAGGTAATGATGTGGTGAAAGGGTGAATGGGGTGAGGTGGTGAAAGGGTGAGGTGGGAGAAGGAGAAGCAGGGGGGTGAAGGGGTGAGTGGGAAAAAAGAGATGGATGAGACGTTTCGGCCGCCTTCTGGGCAAAATTCAAAATTGATTCCAACCAAACAAAAAAATTCTTAAGTGTCCCCCGCAGTCATTTGACCTATGACCTTATGCAGCTGCAAGCCCCGTAAAACACTTACCAAAAAAAAAAATTTTTTTAAAAAGTGATCACTCACCTGTATGGGCGTGTGCTGACTCACTTTTGGGTGTGTAATAACTTACTATGGGCGTGTCCTGACCCACGTCTGGGTGTGTAATAACGCACTTCTAGGTGTGTAATAACTTACCTATGGGCGTGTAATGAATCACCTATGACTGATAGGCATGTATCGATCCACCTACGAGAGTGTAATGACTCACATACAGGTGTGTAATGACTCAGCTATGACTGAAATACAGGCGTGTAGCGATCCACATATGGGCGTGCAATATGTGTCACCTAGTGTGTCATGACTCAGCTTTGACTGAAATATGAGTGTTTTAAGATTCACCTTTGACTGAAATGTAAGTGTGTTAAGATTCACCTTTGACTGAAATATAAGTGTGTATAGATTCACCTATGAGTGTGTAATGACTCAGTTATGACTCACATACAGGTGTAATGACTCAACTATGACTCACATACAGGTGTGTAATGACTACCTATGAGCATGTAATGACTAGCTATGACTCACATACAGGTGTGTAATGACTTACCTATGGGTGTGTAAGGACTTAGCTATGACTCACATACAGGTGTGTAAGGACTCAGCTATGACTCACACACAGGTGTGTAATGACTCAACTATGACTCACATACAGGTGTGTAATGACTCACATACAGGTGTGTAATGACTTACCTTTGAGCATGTAATGACTAGCTATGACTCACATACAGGTGTAATGACTCTGCTATGACTCACATACAGGTGTGTAATGACTCACATACAGGTGTGTAATGACTCACATACAGGTGTGTAATGACTCAGCTATGACTCACATACAGGTGTAATGACTCCGCTATGACTCACATACAGGTGTGTAATGACTTACCTATGGGCGTGTCCACGTTCTTCTTTAGCTCTGAGGAAAAAAAAATCAAACAAACAAAATCAGAAGTACATGTTAGTGAACGAAAATTTTCATTCTGACGAGAAAAAGAAATGGCGAGGTTTGTGTGTGTGTGTGTATGTGCGTATGTGTGTGTGTGTGTGTGTGTGTGTGTGTGTGTGTATGTGTGTGAGAGTGTGGGTGTGGGGGGTGAAATAGACAGGGTGGGGGTGAAGTGGAGAGAGAGAGAGAGGAAGTGGAGAGAGAGAGGAAGTGGAGAGAGAGAGAGAGACAGACAGAGAGAGAGAGAGAGAGAGAGAGAGAAACACTGAAGAAAGATACATTTCATCACTTTTAGTTAGAATGAAAGAGAAGCACGACCCTTCAACCACCCATACGGACAGAAAGAACAGACGGACAGAAAAGAACAAGGACCTACCAGACCAGTGACACCCTCCAAGCAACCAAGGTGTTAAAATCACACACACAAACATCCTAATAAGCACACACAGACACACAACCAAACACAGATATGCACAAACACATACACACACACACTCACTCATATACATACACACACACACTCACTCACATACACACACACACACACATATATCACATATATATATATATATATATATATATATAAACAAACACACAAACACCACCCCTCCACCCCACAGGAAGACCAGAAGATACCTTTGACCCAATCCTTGATGTCGTAGAAACTCTCTAAGGAAGTGATGTCATAGACCAACATGGCTGCGTTCGCCTTTCTGTAGTACATTGGCGCCTGGCGGGGAGTGCAATGATTGTAACAAGATTGTAAGGTGATTGTATGTGATTGTAAGACAGTTGCATGCAGAAAATAAGACGATTGTTAAGGATTAGGAGAATACTGAAAGTGATTTTTAGAATATTTTAAAGACATGGTTAAAGGATTCCAAACTGATAGAAAATGACCGTAATAATTGTAAGATGATCATAGATTTATAATAGATGATTATAGATGATTATAGGATGATTCTAAGGTGATATTTCGCTACCTCAGAATTACCAAATTCTATCTGCTCAGTACCTAGTTTTGAGAAATTTGACGCAAAAAAATTGAGTTTAACAAAATTACAAGCTTTTTCAAATGCAATTCTTTTAATATCTCGATTATAACGACTCCAAATAATCTTACGATTTTGATAGAGTGGGAAGAATATTTTATTTCTGACCTCATGTCAGACAGAACTTTGTAATTCCGAAGTAGCGAGTAATGAGATTGTAAACTACTTGCGAGGACTTGTATAGAATTAATCGTAAGGTGACGTCAAGGTGATTGACTGTATATATACGGTCGCTTTTAAGCACAAGGGGGCTATCCCGGAAAATGCGGTTCAGAGAAAATTGAAGGTAAAGTTTTTAACCCTTGTTCAGTTTCTTTAAAAGAAAAGGAGAGTTTTCTCTATAACCAAACAAATATACACACCAATGAAACCAAACTTCTCCTATAGGTAGGGCCATGCCCAATTTTGATGGGTCAAAACTTCTGGAAACCCCCGATATCTGGGTTAACCCGCTTGTCCTTAAAAGCGACCGTATATGATTGAAAGCATACCATGGAGAGGGAGAGAAAGAGAGAGACCGATGAGAGAAAACAGACAGACAGACAGACAGACAGACAGACAGACAGACAGACAGACAGACAGACAGACAGACACATAGACAGACAGACAGACAGACAGACAGACAGACACACAGACACACAGACACACAGACAGACACACAGACAGACATACCA
>NW_004798137.1:233972-235980 GCF_000002075.1 Aplysia californica | reverse complement strand
GTGTGATAGTGTGTATTTATGTATGTATTTATGTATGTGTGTATTTGTAATATTTATAATCTATTTACACATTATAACCCAACTTTCCCTCACGGGGATCAATGTAAATTATTTATTTATTTACTTACTTATTTATTTATTAATGCTTATCTCTGTGATCATGAATACAACTGTCAAAATACTCTCACAGAAAAAAAGACAGGAACATCTCTTCCTTTCTTGTCATTAAAATTATAGGCCTACTCATATGTGACCCATATTTATGAATGTTTTTTTAATGAGGAATGTTCCTATTTGGTGATTACTTATTATTTATTATTTATGCTATTATTTATGTATTAACATTAAAAGTCAAATACATTCCAAAAGTTCATGTATGGTGATTATAATTTTATATTATGTAATCATAAATGTCCTTTATTGTGACTATATATAATAATAGTTGTGTGTACAGTCTAAATGTTCCATTCTGGTGGTTATAATTTTTATGCTACAACATAAGCTACGTTAAAAATTCCTTTCCGAGCATATGTGTCACGTACATTCTAAAAGGTCCATACTGGCGATTATGCTGTTATAACGTACATGATAATAAAAATGCCCTTTTTTATAATGACTATAATTACATCTCACCAACATTTATGATAAGGTATGACTTATGAAATGTCATTTGTCAATATGTCGTGCTTGAAATCCTCTGATCTATTTTGATGTTTAGTAAAACTCGTGCTCATATTTTCAGTGCAATAACAAACTGACGGCTCAGTGTAAGATCCCATCATGCATCACTTTCCTCAATGACCTTACAAGGCGGTGTCTCATACTAAGCAACCGCAAAGATTTTAATGATTTTTTTTTTTTTAAACTCTCCGCTCTTACATGACAAAACTAACGAAAACGTCCACAAAGACATTGCAATTATATATATAATTTAAATTGATATCGGCCTCTGCCTACTAGCAGGGAAGGCCCTGGAAAGGCATCTAGTCATCCCAGGTGGAAGAAAATGAAGAATGCAGACGTGTAGCTACGCGTTAGAAAGACATTAAGAAAATAAACCAGAACGTGATTTATAACGTCCTGCAGCGGAACAGTTCTATTACGTCATTATTACATCATATCACGGCCAGTCTGAATGTAAAATTTTATCATAAGCCAGGACATTATTGAGAACAGAGAAGAACAGGTCAAGGGAGTCAACGAAAAAGAACTGCCAGGGTACAAACCCCAGATTCACTTGAGAACAATCCAGCCTACTTCCAGCAGAGCTCATAATTACACAGATGAACAGACAAGAATTCATACCAAGATCCCCACCCTCCCATCCCAAGATCAATGAAAAGAAAATGAAACAGGAAAACAAGGAAATATGAAATTTAAAAAGGGTAGCTGCTAAGTGTTAAAAAAGCCTTAAAAAGACCAAGTCTATCAAAACATCAGGAAGGATTTCCGTAACAATTAGCGACCACCCTAAGAAACACAATAAAGAAGAGACCTAACCCTGACCCTAACACTAACCCTAACCCTCTACCCGTATCTATTTAATAATGGTCATTCGTTACGGAATTCCTCCCAAGCCTCATGTCAGAAAAAAACATTTTAATTTCCACAAACTTTTTCATGGCCTTTACTTTACGGGGTGACTATTTCTCTGAACGTTCGGGAAAAGAAACTTTCAGCTCTATTTCTCCGAACGGTTTCCGTTCTCGAGATTTTTTGGTTGTATTGGGGAGATTTAGGCATCATTTTTCATTCTGCAATTCTGCGAGGAAAGGGAGGAAGCATTTTTTGCACCGAATTCAATTTCTAGAGCTAGAGATTTTTAAATGTCTGAATATTCAGATACTTCAGTTGTGGTTGGGGCAATGTTCCCGGGGTATAGTTCATTTGAAAATGCCTTCAAAAGGTACTGCGAGAAAACAAAACTGATCGACCTTGGCGGTAATCTATTTTGCATTCAATCACCCAGCAAAAACTAAAATCCTTCATGTAAAAAAAAAAAAAACCT
>NW_004798137.1:232344-233800 GCF_000002075.1 Aplysia californica | reverse complement strand
CTTGCACACATATACACACACATTCACTCACTCATGCACACACATGCACACTCACACACATACACTCACACACACAGGACACTCCATTCACAATTATTATCAACAAATCTCGAGAACGGAAACCATTCGGAGAAATAGAGTTCAAGTTTATTTTCCCGAGCGTTCTGAGAAATAGAGCCGGCCTTTACTTTATATGTCGCGTTTTCCAAAACTAGATTCGAGGGCGATTTCGTAGTTTCCTTCGTTAAAGTCCAAAGCTGAATGCCAGAGACTCTGAGTTGCCAGGTAATCATTGAGGAGTGAACTAAGCGTAAGACTGGAAGGAAACACTAAAAAGTAAAGCCGGAAAATAAAAATTCAAGCAAAGGATGGCGCTTTATTATTTGCCGGTTTAGGCCACAAGAGTCAAGAGTGGAGGGGGCGGGGTGGAGGGGGGTGGAGGAGGGGGGTTCAGGGGGGTGCCCCCCTGAATTTGACCATAATATGATCATGTCATGTTTTGCAGAGGTTTTACGGTTGCATCCCTGTTCTTTGTGTTGCTTGTTATATAGATTTGGTCTTCAAGACTTCTGGATTTCTTCTCTGGATGTAGATCTAGATCTAAACAAATGGATTGTGGACTTGAACGGAAAACTACAAGATCACCGATTCTAAGACTATGACTATGACATAGATAGATCTAGATCTAGATCTAGATCTAGATCTAGATATATCTAGATCGAATGGCTTGGCTTGAGTCATAACATGACAGTAAATTAAAAAACCAGTCACAACGTCTTAAGTCTTTTGAAAAAGAACAGAAGTTTTAGGTCGATGAATGGGCTTGACAAAGACAAAGCTGACACTTCCAACTGACACCAATTCAAGTAGCCTAGAGGCTAGATCAAGTGCAAAGTTCACTGAAAAGTGTGAGAAAACTTGAGCAACCCGTTACAGCAGACAATCAGCTTATTTCCACAAACACAAACCTTGAGAGCCCAAGACGACAACTTTGGCCTCCAGCGACTTCATGTTTAAGTCATTCATTTCCGGTGGTGTATTTAGCCTGAACAGCTCATGTAATCAGTACCTATGAGATAGGTCAATTGACATTGATAAATAATGGTATTCGACGAGGCGACAGTTATCATTCACTCTCCTGTAATCAGTAAACATCAGCCATTTTGACGACCTAGTAAACAATGGGAAGTCCCTTCCGCTCCTAAAAATAGTACTGATGACGCACTAGTGTTCTATTTTGGGGATTCAGGGGACGTGACTAAGATTTTGAAATCAGAAGAAAAATAGTTACCTTTCTTTTGTTTGTTTTTTGTAAAGTATTTTACGGCGCTCGCAACTGCATAGGTCATATGAGCGCGCGGGACACTCCTAATCCTAATGTTTTCAGTTGGTAGGAAATTTTGAATTTTGCCCGGGTGGCGGCCGAAGCCTACTCTTATCGATTTTAGACCATCAA
>NW_004798137.1:226675-229065 GCF_000002075.1 Aplysia californica | reverse complement strand
CTTTTTCATTGCCCTATCCCCATCTTTTTCACCTCCATCCCCACTTTCCCTACCCCACCTCATTTCCCCATCTTTTTCACTTCCACCCCTCTTTCCGCTTTTTTCCCCCCCACTCCCACCTTTTTCATCTTTCACCCCACCCCACCCACACCCCCGGGTCGTTCTATCCAGGCGTGACCTTGACCCGCTCCGCCAAGCGCGGCTTCTGTCTGTCTCTGTGTGGTGACGTCAACAATGTCACGTGTCCGGACGGCTACCAGTGTCGCTCCAACGGATGTGGTCATCAGTGTTATAGGACTGACCAGTTCATACTGGCGCCTGGTGAGTGGTGGTGGTTGTTGTTGTTGTTGTTGTTGTTGTTGTTGTTGTTGTTGTTGTTGTTGTTGTTGTTGTTGTAACGGATGTAGTCATCAGTGTTATAGGACTGACCAGTTCACACAGGCGCCTGGTGAGTGGTTGTTGTTGTTGTATTTGTTGTTGTTGTTGTTGTCGTTGTTTTGGTGGTTTTTATGGTGGTGATGATGGTGATGGTGATGCGTTGTTCAGTGGGCAAACATCGCTTTCGCCGGCCTGTCTTCTGACCCAGGCAAAAGTATACAATGTAGTAGGAAGTGAGGGGCGAATGAATAGAACACCAAACAGAACCATAGGTGGCTAAAAGTTCAAAAGGCAGATGAGATTAGAACCATTCTCATAGTGAATGTATTGATGGTAACTGGAGACAGGTTTAATGTTGATTTTACTGATAAAATACAACGCACTAAATGTACTGTTTAAAACAGTTTTATAATCCTTCAATTATTGAAAGCAACTGAAACGTAAAACTGGCAACCATGCAGGGGCTTCATCTTTGCGCCCTGTGGGCAATTCATTTACAAATCTATCCCCGTCGTTTTATGCAAGAAATATTTTTTAAATTAAGCAAACTGAGCCCAAAAAAGTGAAATTATGCGATTCTGTTAATTTTAACAAAGAATTATAAAGGAAAATAATCAGAAATTATGCAAAAAATGATCAAATTTTGCTAATTTATGCGGGGTGCATAAAATAAAACCACGGGGACAGACAAATGTATGAAATCACCGGCTTGTGGCGCGGCCTAGACGGTCAGAGATAGTATAAGAACGTATAGGGCGCGGCGTTTGCGAGGAGTTGCACGTCGAGACAGTCAGGAGGCGGTGACAACATGGTTGTGAGCCAGAGCAGATAGATGGATGAAAGAGTCTCTGTAGTGCGACAACACGTCGGTGAGCCCCTATCGTCTTTTTGGGCGTTTCCAAATAGGCAAAACATTTTCTAAATGTTGATAAATGTACTCTCTCTCTCTCTCTCTCTCTCTCTCTCTCTCTCTCTCTCTCTCTCTCTCCCTGGATTTACTTGAAACTGAATAAAAGTTGTTATATACATGTATATATCTGTCATGTCCTCTGTACAGCCGACAAAAACTGACCGGCTCCACTGGTCTTGCCCAGTTAACGAACCGCCCCTGTCTAATATGTCTGTCTGTCTGTCTGTCTGTCTGTCCGTCTGTCTGTCTGTCTGTCTGTCTGTCTGTCTGTCTGTCTGTCTTTCTATCTGTCTGTATGTGTGTCTGTCTGTCTGTATGTATGTATGTATTATGTCTGTCTGTCTGTCTGTCTGTCTGTCTGTCTGTCTGTCTGTCTGTCTGTTTATCTGTCTGTCTGTCTTTCTATCTGTCTGTATGTGTGTCTGTCTGCCTGTCTGTCTGTCTGTCTGTATTATGTCTGTCTATCTGTCTGTCTGTCTTTCTGTCTGCCTGTCTATCTGTCGGTCTGTATTATGTCTGTCTGTCTGTCTGTATTATGTCTGTATGTATGTATGTCTGTCTGTCTTTCTGTCTATCTGTCTGTATGTGTGTATGTCTGTGTGTCCACACAGGTTGCAGCATCCCACAGTGTGAGTATGACTGCCCCTTAGGCTACGTGCTGGACACTAAGGGCTGTGAGACGTGTACCTGTGACTACAGCAAGCTGCAGATTGGTGAACTTATTATCATCATCATCGTCATTGTCGTTGTCGTCGTTGATGTTGTTGTTGTTGTCGGTGTTGTAGTTGTTGGCGTCGTCGTCATTGCTGGTGTCATTATCGTTCTTGTAGAATGTTAATTTCTCAAACTGGAGACTTGATGGTTATATAATTTTATGGTGGTCGAAAAAACAAATCCACATCACCATCATCATCATCGTTGTTGTTGTAAGTACGAACCCCTCCCCCCAAAAAAAAACCAAAAAAAAAAAAAATAGTAGATGGAGCTTGGGTTTTTCTGAAATAATATGACAATATGAAAAAAAATATGTTATATGTTTAGCCATTTTTGGCTTTACCGTCATCATCATCATCTTTGTTGAGAACTAGGGGGGGGGGGAGCA
>NW_004798137.1:221670-224445 GCF_000002075.1 Aplysia californica | reverse complement strand
CCTCTTTCCACTCCTTCCCCTCTCTCTCTGTTTCTCTCTCTGTCTGCCTGTCTCTCTCTCTCTGTCTGTCTGTCTGTCTGTCTGTCTGTCTGTCTGTCTCTCTCTCTCTCTCTCTCTCTCTCTCTCTCTCTCTCTCTCTCTCTCTACGCCTGTTTCACTTTAATTGGTACTGGGTGTATAGGCCGGCAAGAGCTCCCTCTCTGTTCTGGGCGATCTACTGTACAGGCTGTGATCTGGAACAAACAAAATTAATATTTAGATTGTGCCGGTGCTATAATAATCAATTTACCTGTATCTAATTAATCTCTTTTAATATTACATAATGATCTTTGCTTAAATGGGGGCTAAATGTGGCCCCATGGATATTATGTGCATCGTCATAAATTACCCTTACACCGGTACCAAAAAAATGTGTTTATTTTTCGATTTCGGGAATTCCCGCTCGATGCGTTTCGTTCTTTCCTGATTTCCTGGGGAAGTTTAGAAAATCTGAGTAATTTGAGAGAGGATTTCCTTGTTCTATGAAGTCGTGTTTTTTTTCAAAAACGTAGGTCTCATCATGGGCATTACAACAGTAATTTAGTTCGAAGAAAGAACAAGACAGATGGAAAGGAAAGAAGGCCTATCAACCAGACACTGTTACTTTTCACAGGCCTAGACCCTTCGTCCAACTCCAGTAATCCGCTCGCCGCTTTGTTGATGTTGAAGACCAGAGGCAGAGGGAGAAAGTAGGATGTTTTCGTTGTTGTTGTCTAGATCTAGATATATCTAGATCTATATTATTATTTCCGCAGGATGTAGAAGATCTAGATATCTAGATCTATGTCTTATGTGGAATTTCTACGCTATAACTTAATGAATGTCCAGATTCATGTATCTTATTAGTTTGACATGATGAGGTGACACCCGTCCCCGTTTACTTGACTCGGTGCGTCTTGGGTAGTGTAACTAAAACTATATATCTAGATCTAGAATCTACAGAGATCTTTCAACTTTGTAGTCTGTAGGCCTGTATGCTTCGAGTTAACTTTTACAGTTTAGTTTATTCTTAACTTTTGTTTGGTGTCCCATTACATTATATTATCATAATTAATATTCTACTATCATGCCATATGTCGATCTATACCTATCAATCAAGCCTGGCCCAAAGACAAAAAATAAGATCAGATCGATAAGCTATTATGAAGCTAGTGGAAAATCTAGACCCATTACCAATTAAAAGGCTCGATATTATAAACTAAGTCTAGACAGGTTAGTGACGGTACTAACAGTGTAAGTTTATGGTTTTTATAGATTCATTATTGTCAGATAAAGTACGGTCATCTAGATTTAAAGGTCAACTAATCGTCGTCATATTTATATATGAGATTTAACAGGTTTTATCCTGCGGTTTGAGGATGTTCTAAAGTTACAATTTGTGAGACTAAGGGTTCTTATCTGTAAATTCATTTCAAGGCTGATCCTCGTTTCATTCTGAATTTAGGCCTCTGTTCTGGTACTGGTCTGAGGAAAATGCGCTCTCATGAAAAAATAGTATCTTCTCTGCTTTTACGCTGAAAAGTAACAAACTTTGACATCGAATATAATATCAAAGTACTTAACATCAGGCAGATCTAAAATAAAGCCCGAAGTGTCACGATTTCTTTTTATGAAAAGTCTTTTAAGACTCATAAATGTAACAGCTGCGATGTCTTTTGGGCAGTTATATTATTTATTGGTTCGTAGATCATTTTACAAGTCAGCACTGTAATGGTCTGAAAATGTATCTTTTTCAAATTTCAAGGAGACTTTTGTTAATCCTGCAAAGCCTCTACATATATATATATATATATATATATATTGTGTAGCGCTTTATGATATCCCCACTCAACAGCAAGCTTTACACTGTTCACTAAATAATACTATTACCCTCTCGCAGACCCTATAATGGAACACTCTGAAATACTCTCAGCTTTTGGTCTGATTAAGTGCTCAAACGCTTATGAACAGACAAGATCTTCCACTATTGCCTTGTACTTGTACGTATGTTCCCACTTGGCTGAAGTCAGGAAAATCTGCACATGTATATAGTGCCTTCCTAAGGATTAAAGTCGGGACCCCTGATGAAATTCGAAAGCATGACCTTAGAATTGTGAGTCTAGAGAGCCTAACAAGATTCTAACCTATAGACTTTAAAATCAACCAAACGGAGATATTATATATGTCACATTTTGTCATGAAACTGTTCATATCATATAAAAATAATACATTTGAATATATTTCCTAAAATTAAAATAGTAAAAGAAATTATCTTTTTAAAAAAATTGCAATCAGATCGATAGGAAAAATGGCCCCCAAAATGTCATTTTATAAAGATATTTTGATTGGGAAAGAGTTAAAGGAAGGTCTTCGTTGCTTTCGGACTCCTCATTTTTCCAAGGTAAAATTTTATAAGATGGGTCAACTTGCCGGGATCAAAGTGAATTCTGTGATTTAATTTCTGTATTACAATGATTTTCACAACCTTACCTCTTTTTTTTCCCCCTTAAATTTCAGTGAGTTCTACAGAGAAGACAAATCTGGAATCTTTGTCATCCTGCTTGGCGACAATGGGCCCAAAAGAAAATGAAGACGGTACGCTTTGCCCAAATACAATTTAGAGTTTGAAGACTGATATCTAAGCATTTGTAGCTTTCAAGTTTTGAAGCTTCAAATTTGAAGCCTTTTCAAGTCAAAGCAATACAAAATACAAAGGATAGGATTTCCTCCGTTGATATTGACTAAGAAGGGGGGGGG
>NW_004798137.1:219333-221570 GCF_000002075.1 Aplysia californica | reverse complement strand
CACTCACCAAAACTACAACAACAACAACAACAACCACAACAACAACAACAACAACAACCACAACAACAACAACAACAACAACAACAACAACCACAACAACAACAACCACAACAACAACAACAACCACAACAACAACAACCACAACCTCCCTCACCAACAACTACAGCACCAACAACTACAACCACCACAACAACAACAAACATTTCCCTCACCAAAACTCCTCCTACATTTCACAATAAGCAAAAAGCAAATGGCCGCCAAGCACAGGGCCGCACAAAGCCGTGACGTCACTCGGCATCTCATCCGTCGCCAAATCCGGAAGACAAAGGACGCCATCTTGAATTCTTGTTTGTCTTAGCTTCGTCTGAGGAGAAGAAAGGAAAGAAAACAAAAGATATAATGTTAATTATGTAACGCTATTTTGTTACCTTAGAGTTACAGAAATATGTGAGGCAGCGTGGTGGAATCAGGCTCTCGTCAATTTTTGGGCATGTAGAGTTATTGGTATACTCTTAAGGCTTGTTCACTTGTCTTTATTTGGGTGAAAAAAATATCCATTTCTCTTGAATACAAGTCGAGATATTTGCGAAATAAAGAGGTGGGGGGTCACTTGTTTTCAGGGGTAAAATTAGTGAGAAAATAGCCGCCAAAAATTAGTTATTTCCGTAGCTTAAGAGTCCGTGGTAACTGAAAATTTACGTTTTTTGTGCCTTTAATCAACGTTTTTCCGAAAAATTCACCCAGAAATGAGTTCTTTAAAGGGTATGAAAGGTGTTGAGCCAAAAAACAAAAAAAAATTTGATAAAAATTGACCAACCTGCGAAAAAATGCAAGTTTCTTCACTTTGATTATTTTGACGATAGCCTGATTCCACCACGATGCCTCACATATAATGTTAATTATGTAACGCTATTTTGTTACCTTAGAGTTACAAAAATACATTATGACGTATAACACCTCTAACTATTGACACTTATTATGACCTTATTGTGTTGCAGTTGCCGTAAAACTCTGACTAAACATACTTTACTTTTACTTTTTCCATCATCTGGTATCCTTAGGATGTCGAGGGGAGGTGCAGGTTTCGGTCCTGTGCTAGGTGTGTAGCGTCTGTGATAGAATATGTTATGTTGTTCCAGGACCTTTTTAACCCCATCCAGTCAGGTCTTTCTTGGTCTTCCTCTTGATTTGAAGCCGGATTCACGGGTGTGGTAATCTCTAGCCGCTAGTTGTTTCTGGGACATTCTGGTTAGATGTCCGAACTATTTGACTCTTTGACGCTCTATGAAATTAATTTATTACTGGTGGTATTCCAGTTTGTAGACGTATGGTTTCGTTTCTCATGATGTCTCTTCTGGTGACCTTGATGGTTTTGCGGAGACAGCTTATTTCGCATACATTGATTTTTCTTTCTAAATTGTGCCTTGTTTAGAGACTGTGTTTACAACTGGTATGTTAAGGTTGTTATGAAGATGTTATTGGTGAGCTGGGATTTCACTTCTGTTGGGATGTTCTGTGACTGATCAGGAAAAACCTTAGGCCTACTAAAAAACGATTTTGTGAAAAATAACTACTGCACAAACCAACCTATCCACTTGATGTACATGTATCTATCTCGCTGTGTCCTTAGGCGAAAATCCGAGAAATAACTCATTTTGTCATCACTCCTTTCACAAATTGTGAGGCAGCGTGGAAGAATCAGGCTCTCGTCAATTTTTGGGCATGTAGAGTTATTGGTATACTCTTAAAGGTTATTCACTTGTCTTTATTTGGGTGAAAAAAAATATCCATTTCTCTTGAATACAAGTCGAGATATTTGCAAAAGAAAGAGGTGGGGGGTCACTTGTTTTCAGAGGTAACATTAGTGAGAAAATGTCTGCCAAAGATTAGTTATTTCCTTAGCTTAAGAGTCCGTGGTAACTGAAAATTTACGGGGTTTTTTGTGCCTTTATTCAACGTTTTTCAGAAAAATTCACCCAGAAATGAGTTCTTTAAAGGGCATGAAAGGTGTTGAACCAAAAAACAAAAAATTGAAAAAAATTGGCAAACCTGCGAAAAAATGCAAATTTCTTCACTTAGACTATTTTGACGATAGCCTGATTCCACCACGATGCCTCACATTTTGTCATCACTCTCTTCACAAATTTCCTTCTCATAGTTGTACGAGCCCCTATGGGTGTAGGACCAGGGCTATTTGTCAAGGTGGACGGGATTACACCTGTCATCGTTAGGATTTG
>NW_004798137.1:214690-218268 GCF_000002075.1 Aplysia californica | reverse complement strand
TTTCTTTTCTCTTCATCTCCATTGTTTCTGTCTGTGTGGGTGGTTAGAGGGTGTCACTGGTAGGTCCTGGGTTTTTTCTCCACACTCCCATTAGACATACACGGTTATTGAAATTTGAACAACTTTGGTGTGAGTGTGATACATCTTTTCTAAGGGAAAAAAATTTAGTACTACGTGTCATATGTTTGTATTGTATGTTTTTACGGCATGAAGGAAATTGTCTACAGTGTGTATGGTGTGTTGTGTGGTTTAGTCTGTATGAAACACTACCATGTGTGATGTTGTTAAGATTAGTATAAAGCTATCTACAGTGTGCTGTTAAAGTAATCAATTATAAGTGTGTTATGTGTTGTTTGGGTGTGCTGTTAAAGTAATCAGTTATAAGTGTGTTGTGTGTTGTTAAAGTAATGAGATATAAGTGTGTTGTGTGTTGTCCAGGTCTGTACGAGGCTGAGGTTTCCTTCGGAGGGGAGGCAGACCTCCACCGTCAGATCATCGGGTGCACCAAGAACCCCGGCCACAAGGACTTCCTCCCCTTCAGCTCACTGACCATCGACCATTTCCCGGACGGCTACAAAGACGAGAAACTTCTGGAAGCGGTCCAGGCCTGGGGCGAGCTGGTGGTGAGGATCGCGGTGGACTACACCAGCCCGGACAGGCCAGAGTTTTACCCGGACAGCACGGACCCGTACCCTTTTCACCAGCACGGGGGCTCTAGCATGACGCGCTACGGGACGGGATGGGCCGCCGCGTGCACCAAGGACGACGGTCTGGACGTGATGGTGTTTGACGGGGACGTCCCGTGCCCGTGCGAGGACTGTGAAAAATCTGGCCGGCCGGCGACCAGTTGGGGCTGTATTGTCATCATGACGGCCATGCATGTGGTGTTCGACACCAGCGAAGTGGAGAGAACGAGTGTCAAGTTTTTTTACCACGATGACGAGGATCAAGAAAACACGGTGACTTTGAAGGGGAAGAGTATCAAGCACTCCGACCTTGAAATGGACTCGGACCACTCTGAGTTCCTCGCTGTCACCCACGATTTCGAATTTTTCGAAAAAATTCGTCTTCGCTCGGCCGAAGCCAACCATCTGATCAAAGTAGCCGGAGAGAATTACGAGACGGAAGAGACGGGAGGGCTCGCTATTGTCGTGTCGCACCCGCACGGTTGTTGTAAGCAGGTGACCTTCGGACGCATGCTGGAGCGTGACTCGCTGGAGAGATCTGAACGTTTCGCGTACGTGTACAGCACAGCCACCTGCCCGGGCAGCAGTGGGGGCTGGGTGTGGCCGGTGGGGATGGGTGTGCAGGGGAGGTGGTGGTACCACATGGCCGCCCACAGCCAGGGGTTGATGGACCGGACCAACATGAGCACTGGCCACTGGATCTTTTAGCTCATAACCCTTACCCTAACTGTGTCATTTAGATCATAACCCTAACCCTAACTGTGTCTTTTAGATCATAACCCTAACCCTAACGGTGTCTTTTAGATCATAACCCTAACCCTAACGGTGTCTTTTAGATCATAAACCCTAATCACTGGATCTTCTAGATCATAAGTTATAACCCTAACCCTAACTAGAAACTGGATCTTCTTACTCATAACCCTAACCACGGGATATTCTAGCTCATAAACCCTAACCACTGGATCTTCCAACTCATAAATCCTGACCACTCGATCTTCTAGATCATAAAACTAACCACTTACCCCCCATCCCCCGGGGCGATGCTACTGACTGAAGTGTCTTTAGGCTATTCCCAAAGGGGGGACATTAAATTAACCATGTTCTTGTGCACAGTAGAATTATAAATTGTAAATAGGCTGATTCATCAATGTCATGCTCATAACTGTGCCTGAACTGCATCGGGGAACTGCTGCTTTTTCTTTCCTAATCCTTAGCCTACTATCGTCATTTTTACCTCTACTTCTTTTGTATGTTTGTCACACTCTTGTGACCCACTATTTCCGGGGTGCCTTGATAGTCAAAGCAGACTTTGTGCTGTTGAAGCTAGAGTGGTGAGCAGAGTAAGCCTGATTCCCCGTTTGGACTTCTTTATTGACATCAACCTCTTGGCGCTCGTTTGACCTTATGCAGTTGCGAGCGCCGTAAAAACTCTAGTAAGACAAACACTTCTTTGTTCCAGTGGGAATTTTTCTTTGCTGTACAGGAATGGTGAAAACATATTTGTATATATATTTTATATGCACATAGATTATGTTACTTTCCATAAAAATTCAGTCTGAAGAGAAAAATAAGGCTGACAATAATACATATATATATATAAATCATCCGATGCATCTTTCAACCACATACTGGAATTTTTCTCCGACCTTTTGAGTTATATATATAGAATATTCAAATAATACTGTATAACATGGATAGGTCGAACACAGGAGACTCGAAATCACGCATCCGTCGAACTGTGCCTGCGGTCCCATTTTTTTCTTCTTCCTTATCTTTGTAAGATATCCCTCGAACTATCGAGGCCGGTCCTGACGAATTCGAGCTATCCGCATTATACTGCAAATTATGTACGGGTAATTTGATAAAAAGAATCAACAGCAATACACGTCAATGTTTGTTTCAACATTTCCTTTTTCCAGATGGCAGGAAACTTCTTTCGTGTCTTTCTCAGTTTGTTCTTAGTGAACTTAGTGGTACCGGTATCATGTATCTGCCGCTGCCTGATCTTTCAATGAATCTCCCCTGTGGATGTTTTCAGCCTGACCTTGGTTTTGATGTAGTATGGGTTGTTTCCTTCTTTTTTGTTGGGTATTTTCTCTATGTGAGGCAGCGTGGTGGAATCAGGCTATCGTCAAAATCATCAAAGTGAAGAAACTTGCATTTTTTCGCAGGTTTGTCAATTTTTATCAATTTTTTTGTTTTTTGGCTCAACACCTTTCATACCCTTTTTAAAGAACTCATTTCTGAGTGAATTTTTCTGAAAAACGTTGATTAAAAGCACAAAAAACGTAAATTTTCAGTTACCACGGACTCTTAAGCTTCGGAAATAACTAATCTTTGGCGGCCATTTTCTCACTAATTTTACCTCTGAAAACAGGTGACCCCCACCTCTTTATTTCGCAAATATCTCGACTTGTATTCAAGATAAATGGATATTTTTTTCACCCAAATAAAGACAAGTGAACAACCTTTAAGAGTATACCAATAACTCTACATGCCCAAAAATTGACGAGAGCCTGATTCCACCACGCTGCCTCACATATTTTTATGGGGTGGTAGACACCAATGATCGTAATAATTATATTATGAGAGTGCCGATTGTCTATTTCCATCACTTTCTTTATCAAATTTAGACAGCCGCTAATTTTTTCTCCTTAACAATATGAGGCTGTCTTGGGCTCCTGGGCAAGTTTGACTGTAGGCCTACTATATTTTATATATATCTTGACACTTATGCCGTGTAGTCTCGGTTCTGTTTATTCTATTTGGGTGCAGCATTATTATTATTATTATTATTTTCATTGTCATTATTATTATTATTATATTATTATGATTGTTATTTCTCTCTCTGTCTTTTTCTCTCTCTCTATCTTTCCTCTTTTTCTCTGTCCC
>NW_004798137.1:210953-213179 GCF_000002075.1 Aplysia californica | reverse complement strand
AAAGCCTTCTCATAGTCAATGAAGTTGACGATCAGCAGGGAGTTCCTCTCCAGGGACTGTTCCACAATAATCCTCAGCGTGGCAATCTGATCGATGGTTGAGCGATTTTTCCGGAAACCTGCCTGTTCATCCCGTAGTCTTGGATCCGTTCCTGTCTTGATTCTCTCCAGAATGATTCTGTTGAAGACCTTACCTGGTACATTTGTGTTATATTGAGAGAAGAGTGATCCCTCTGTAGTTGCTGCAGTCAATCCTTTGGGAACTTGCTCTCATTCCAGATCCCGGTAAACAGTGGGAGGAGGTCTGCCGTCACACTGGCATCTGCTTTTAGGGCTTCAGGTGGAATCTGATCAGAACCGGCCGCTTTACCTTTGTTCAGCTTCTTAACGGCATCCAGAATCTCTTGTTTTGAGGGAGCATCACAGCAGATTAGTAACTCATTTCTTGCTGGCAGTATGTCTGGAGGGTTACTGGGTGGTGGTCTGTTCAGTAGACTGTTGAAATGCTCTACCCATCGTTTCGACTGAGCTTCCTTTCCAAAAATGATTTTCCCCTCATGGTCCTTTACTGGTACTTCAGGTTTCCCATATTTTCTTGCAAGTGTCCTTGTGGTCTGGTAAAGGATTCGCATGTGCCCTCCTACCGCTGCTTCCTCTGCCTTCTCTGCTAGCCTGTTCATGAATTCCTCCTTGTCTTTTCTTATTGATTTCTTGACATCTTTAGCTGTTGTCCTGTACTGCTCCAATGCATCGCCCTTGATCCTCTTGTTCTACTTGCATTCGCTTCTGCCTTCAGTTGTCTTCTTGTCCTAATTAAATCCAATGAGTGTTGGATAATCCATTCCTTGTGCTCCCATTTCTTCCCACCGAGTACTTCTTGACATGTTGATGTAAAGACTTCTTTGACTTTGGTCCAGTGTGTATCCACCTCCATGTCCTCTTCGCCAAGATCAGCCAGAGGTTGAAATCTGTTCCTCAGCTACAGCTGAAACGTTTCTTTATTGTGTCCCGTCCAAGAGACTTACTTGGAACTTCGTTCTTTTGACTCCTGTGCTGGTTCCGTGCTTTTTGAGTCGAAGCTTGAGTTTTGCCAAAAGCAGATGATGATCCGATCCAACGTCTGCCCCTCTCTGTACTTTGACATCTTCCAGTGAACGCCTAAACTCACGAGAGATACAAAAATGATCTATCTGGTTCTCCGTCACTCCATCTGGCGAAACCCATGTGGCCTTGTGGATCCTCTTGTGGGGAAAGTGTTGAGACTTAGACTTAGAGCCTAGAAAACTCTACAAAACGACCCTAGCTTTCAAGAACTACTTGTATGGGATTCTCCCAGGGCATGGAATGTGAAACGTGAATCATCACAGTGAACTTAACACTGACATTGAAAGGAGGATACAGGCACGGGAGATGGATGAGCTGTTTCCACACTCTACGGGGTTCTTTTTTGTGTGTGTTTTTGGTTGGTAAGAGTTTTACGGCGCTCTCAACTGTATATTACAAGGTCATATTTTATATGAGCGCATGCTTGGTACTTTGGAGGGCGGGGGAGGGGGGATAGAGAAGGTGGGGGAGAGAGAGAGAGAGAGAGAGAGAGAGAGGAAGAGAGAGAGACAGTCTCAGACGGAGAGAGATAGAGATGGTGGGAGAGAGACAGAGACGGAGAGGGGCAGAGAGAGAGAGAGAGAGAGAGAGAGAGAGAGAGAGAGAGATCACCTAATGATGAAGTAGTGAAAACCTGATTTGGAAATACCGGTATACAGCGTACATGATGTATGGCGAGCCGTATGAAAACCTCCTGACTTCAGTGAAAAGACACAAACTGAAGTGGTAGGTAGGCTCATCACACGATCACCTGGACTAGTTCTAGGCAACAATTTCCTTCAGGATGGGTGGTTGGCAATAGAGGTGGGCAAAATCCGGATAATCTATGGGATAACCGGATAATTCTCAATGAAACATTATCCGAAATCAGACTCTTAACTACTCTCTTTTTCTCTGCCCCATTTGTTGAAATTATGCTACCCGCTTGTTGAAGTGGTTCTAACCCATTTGCCGAAGCGGTTCATATCATATTATTTGCCGAAGAGGTGCACTAAGATAGTATCCGGATTTTGCTGAAGCGACTCATTGCCCAGCCCTAGTTGGCAAGCGCTCTGGTGTAGTGTAGTTTGTTCCTTCTTTCCTGTCAAATATCTATCGTCCTTAATCCTAACTCCCCCCCCCC
>NW_004798137.1:207315-209414 GCF_000002075.1 Aplysia californica | reverse complement strand
GGGGGTAATTATTAATTATAATATAGGCTTAATAATAATTTTTTTAAACAACACATTTTACAGGTAGCCTGGTCCATTAAATTGTAGGCACGAACTTATTATTCTACACGGAGTCCTTTTCTTAATTCTAACCTGTTTTTCTAATCTATATTGAAAATATCTATGAAAAGTATGCCAACTTAATTACGATTTTTTAAAAAATGTACTCCGGGTTGTATTTTGTTAACATGGGGCTGATACATGTCGAGTTTTGTTTGTTTGATTTTTGGTTTTATAGATCTAAGTTTGCTTTTGTTTTTTGCTCTAAAATGTAGATCTAGATCTAGATCTAGTCTTCAGTCGAGGAAGTAGACGCAACAACAACAACAAAAGTATGTTCATTTCCCCACCCCATATTTAAGTTATAGATTAGCTGAAATGAACGAAGAAACGAGATTATTATAAAGGGTGTGTACGTGTGTGTGTGGGAGGGGGGATACCACTGCACGACTTGTCGGGAATTGTCTCTGGCCGGTTCTAGATCTAGATCTAAATAGGCCCTAATATAGCATTAAATCTCGTAAATGGAGAAGAAAGGGGTAAAATTGAAGGTTAGCTGACCCCCTTTTCTGTATCTACCCCCCCCCCCCTTTCTGTAAGAGTTCTAACATCCTATCATCATCCAGCGCGCCCTAGGACTTACTTAGGCTACCGGAGTAGTGGTGGTCTGCTAATGTTCAAATAGGCCAAGAAAGGGAAGACTTCGACATTTTTGTGTCGCAGAAGTGAATAAAATAGGCCTAAAAATTAAAATCATGTTCTTTGTTTGAGACAACTCGTCAACTTCCGAGATTTCTAATTTATGCGTTACGTCCCTTACCCAATAATGAAAAATGGCGAGGCGATAATGAAAGTATGAAATAAACAACGTTGCGAAGTTCGAATAATTTGGGAGGCAGTCTTGATAATATTCGTGCAAATATCGAATTTCTAGGGTTTACCTTTCCTGTTTAGCTTGGTGAGTCTGCATGATAGGCTAGTTGTTGCTTAATTGCATTTTATTTTGATTCTCACCGTTACTCGCTTCAATCCAGTAGGCCTACTTTACTTGTTCTTGTTATTGTATTGTTACTACTGAGATTACTGATTGCCGTGACAGTCTGTGACATTACTCACCTGTACACTCAGGGAATAATTAGATAATGGTGTTATTTGCCAGGCGGCTTTATTATTTAAATAGTGATTAAATTATGACACAGAATGCTTCGTAACTGTTTGTTTCACATGAAGAGCTACAGAAAGCACTCTAGCTCACACCTCTGCGATTGGCCCAAGTGTGAAATAGATGACGTATTTCCGCCATCTATTTTTGTCGTCTTCTGGGGCTTCCCTCGCCCGTTGACTAGACCTCAAGGTGGTAAGCTACGTCACTAGGTTTCATCGGTGACTGCTTGGCTATGTGTGTGTTTGTGTGTGTGTACGCGTGTGCCTGTGTGTGTGTGTGTGCACGCGTGCGTGCTTGGGCTTGTGTGTATGTGTGTGTGTATGTGCTTGTATGTGTGTGTGTGTGTGTGCACATGTGGGCGCTTGTGTGTGTGTGTGTGTGTGTGTAAATTCTTGGAACGACACGAGAATGGCTGAGATGTTTATAAAAGATTTAGATCTATACAAATGAATTTTTTTTTAAAACAAACACTGCGAGATCTAGTCAACAGTTTCTGGCGAAGGAAACCCAAGAGTCTTGAGGGAAACCCTGTAAGACGACAAAAATAGATAGCGGAAATACGTCATCTATATTTGGGCCAATCACAGAGGTGTTCTAAGCTCGCTGCAGCTTCATAAAAGTTTGTTTAGTTCTGTCTCAAATTGATTCTCCAGATCTAATTCAATTTGGCTTTGCCTAGATCTAGAATTTTGACTCCATCGCAAATAATAATTTTTAAGTTTAAGAATTTGATGTTTAGATTTATAATATCTACATGAAATTCAGAAATAATACGAATTTCAAAAGGCTCAGTTGCGGAGGCGTAACTTAATATATTTTGTGTATTTTTAACAAACTACAAACTGGGGGGTTTCTACGTTTAGGGGGCTTGCACTGACGTATGTATATAAAACTT
>NW_004798137.1:205453-207215 GCF_000002075.1 Aplysia californica | reverse complement strand
ATAGTTCCATGTACTGTATTTCACCATAATTTGATATTGAATTGCGAAATTAGTTTTGAAATTTTCTTGAAAACAATCGATATTGTCATTGTGATGATTTAGCCCCCAAAAGCAGTATGTATGGTATCTCTGCGTGCGGGTGTGAAAGATACATTTTTTTCCGAGTTATGTTTAGTTGTATAAAAATCATAGAAAATTCTGTGAGGGCTAGGCCTAGACAAAGATAGACTTCGTCCCAGAGGTGAGATGGAAATTCCAGGAAATTCAAAGGATTGAAAATAATTTTTTGGGAATTTTTATTGTTGGCATTGCTTCTGCTGGGATGAAAGTGCTGAGCCGTGCTGTAAGTTGTCAGAACTAACTGATTAAATGAGGTCTTGGAAGGCATGGCTGTGTTATAAATGTCCTGAGACCTCTTTGACATGGGATTATGGGACTTTTAAAAAAAATGGTAGTATTTATCCCCAGGCTTTAAAAAAAATTATGTAGAACTGCACATGATACTTTTAATACGTAAGTGATACATGACATAAAATTACTCATTGTTTTTTATTTTTGTATATCATTTTACTAATTATAATTGCCTGAGAAGTTTTAACCCGTTTTATCTAAACTATATTATATATTCTATACATCAAGAGATTTAAATAATATATGGGTGCTTTTGTAGGTCAAAGTTACAAAAACGTATGTTCCTGTGATTGTTTTTTACAACAATAGATAGACGAAAACCCATTTAACCATGATAATGTTGCTCTGCTGCCTTTTTTACATCCAATTTATAAAGAATATCGTTACCAACCCAATTGCTTGGCGCAGCCGACTGCAAGGGGTGTGGCAATGTATGTCACTTATAATATAATGGCCTTATTGTGTTGCAAGTGCCGTAAAACTTTTTAAAAACCCAATTACCTCTGTTTCCCAAGGTCACAGGTGTTGTTGTCATCGCTGAAGTGGTGGGGGGCCCTGGCGACTGTCCGGAATTTCCTGGGACTGTCTTGGAAGCAGCAGTCAGGAATTTGAGAGCCTGCCTGTCATAAACATTACTCCAAAACCAGTCCTTCCTGATGTAATTTTGTTCATGAATGACCTTATGCAGTCTTGAGTGCCGCAAAACTCATACCAGACTGAACTGAACCGATGTCATATAAAGTTGGGTGTCCCTGAGTGGGTCTGGACCAAGTTGACGAGGCTGTGGCGTCGGTGGCTTTGTGGCTTAACACG
Source organism: Aplysia californica (assembly GCF_000002075.1). NCBI lineage: Eukaryota > Metazoa > Mollusca > Gastropoda > Aplysiida > Aplysiidae > Aplysia > Aplysia californica. Next base: position 205,991 of record NW_004798137.1, on the reverse strand, counting down.
GTACCGGCATCATGACTTCTGCCGTCGGTCAGCCAGGATTGACCGACGACCCCATGTCCGCGGCCAGGTGTCTGGGCGACGGGACCACGTGCGGCCAGTGTGGCAAGCACTTTTCTCATGCCTTTTACTTCAGGTAAGTGTGGGTGGTTGGAGGCTGGCAGCGGTAGGTCCTACAGTGCAGCCTCTCTATAACGACCTTCAATATAACGACACCCTCTGTACCGGTATTGCGACATGGTGCCCAGGTCCCGATTTTTTCCTGAATAATATTTTGTCTGCCTCTCTATAACGACAGCTCTCTTTAACGACATTTTTTTCTGGTCCCGACGTTGTCGTTATAGAGAGGCTACAGTGTACTTCTTTTTCCTACTTTCATCTTTCCTTTCTGTTGTTTTTGTTTGAGCGGGTGCAGGTGGTTGGAGGGTGCCACTGGTTGGAGGGTGCCACTGGTAGGTCCTACTTCTCTTTTCTTTCCCTCTGCTGTTTCTATCTGTGTGGGTGGTTGGAGGGCTCCTTTATTAGGTGCTACTTCTTTTTT
>NW_004798137.1:202298-203642 GCF_000002075.1 Aplysia californica | reverse complement strand
CCTTTCCTCATCTCCCCCACCTTCCCTGGTCCCCCCCAATCCTTCCCCTGACCCTCCCCCCTCTCCATCCTTCCCATGCCTCCCATCCCCCCATTCCCTCCCCGGCTCACCCCCCCTCCAGCACCCACATAGCATCCCACGCCAGCGGGCTGGAGGGCCAGATAGTGGGCCAGTGTGGGAGATGTGGGCTGGTTTTCTACGAGCAGGAGACCTACGTGGCCCACATGGTGTCTGCTCAGGAGCTCATTGACGCAGAGGTGGGTCAACACACATTACGCACAGACTCACATACACACAGGCGCAGACACACTACGCACAGACGCACATACACAGGCGCAGACACACCACGCACAGACACACATACACAGGCGCAGACACACACAGGCGCACATACACAGGCGCAGACACACTACACACAGACGCACATACACAGGCGCAGACACACTATGCACAGACGCACATACACAGGCGCAGACACACTACGCACAGACACACTACGCACAGACGCAGACACACACAGGCGCAGACACAGACACACTACGCACAGACGCACATACACAGGCGCAGACCCACACAGGCGCAAACACACACACACACACAGACAAACACACACAGAGAAGCACGCACTCAGGCGCACATACTCAGACACATGACACAGACACTCACACTCACACAGACACAGATGCACACACACACTTATACACTGATACACTTACACACACACCACACACACACACACACACACAGATACAGACACACACAAAGACGCACACACTCAGATACAGACACACACAGGCAGACACACACATGCAGAGATACTAATACAAACACATACTCACTTTCATGCACATAGTTGTCTAATAATTCATTTGAAAATATGATGTTTGTCCTATATATATATTTTTTTTAAAGATCTATTTCAATCTGTTGGTGTTAGAGCATACAGTTACCATCAAGCAGCCCTGGAAAAGTAACTGATTAAGCGCTCGCTCAAACACTAACAAGCTGACAAGATCTTTCTACCGTCTAGAGCGGGGTACTTATTTTCAGTGTCACCTGAGTGAAGTGAGGAAAATTTGTGTAAAGTGCCGTTCCTTTCCCGTAGACACAACAGCGGGTCCCTGATGGGTTCTGTAATATATCCCGGTAATGTTGGTTAAATGAGCAATAACTGTGTTTGGTTCACTACGGTTAATTGTCGTAGTTATGTCTCCTTGTTTGAAGGTATTAATTTGGTACTCTTCAGGATGAGCAATTAAAAGTTGTGACTCAGTAGTGTCCTAGTTGTCACTGGTGATAGAGTCAGGGGGAGTCAGGGGTGCCCTGGGCCTCATCCAGTATTCT